>NC_061089.1:3198371-3280554 GCF_015104395.2 Macrobrachium nipponense | reverse complement strand
TCACATAATAATGCATGAATTCGTAACGCGCGGACGTAAACAAATATTTTTTTCAATAATTCACCATAAATCTAAAAATTGTCCTAGAGACTTCCAATTTCCTTCAAAATGAAGACAAATGATTGAATATTACTATACTGTAAGAGTATTAGCTTACAATTGCAGTTTTCGACCATATCTGACGAGTTAAAGTTGACCAAATGTCGAATTTTTTTATATATATTTTTTTATATGCAATTATTTTGGAAATTAGATAAGCTACAACCTTCAAATATTTTTCGTTTTATTCTACATGAAATTGTGCACATTTTCATATATAAAAATCTATGAAATGCCTATATGAAATGGAGCAAATATTCCAAGAATGCGATGTACGCATTTCGGAGATTTGTGGCGGAGAATCCGCGCGCGGAGGGAAGGAAAGTTTTTTTTTAAATTCACCATAAATCTAAATATTGTGCTAAATACTTCGAATTTATTTCAAGATGAAGATAAATGGCTGAATATTACTAGACTGTAAGATTTTTAGCTTACAATTGCGTTTTTCATTTATTTCGGTAGAGTGCAAACATTACCACAATCGCACGTATGATTTTGTCGGAAGAGTTACCTGCGCGGACATAAAGAAAATGTTTATTTCTGGGCTCAGCTCGTCGGCCTATGAAAGGATCCTTAATATCATTCTTTCTAGGCAAAATTAATCTAAAATTACCAGAGAAAAACAAAATTAAGAAAATGTCAGTAAAACTGACTCGCTCACATCTTTAAAAGAAGTGTCGGTATGAGAATAGGGGCGAGTGAGAACACTACCACGAGACATTCACCAATTAGACCTTCCAATCAGAATCCCCACAAGAGAGAGCTGATACTCACGGGCGATGCGGCCGCTACTACTACTACTAGGGGATGCCACGGACAGCAGCGCCCTTGCGGTCATCCTTAATTATTAGCGCCAAGCGTCATACGCATTTTCTTGCTTGTGTTCTATTTTCTGGATTTACCTCATCATCCGTTATGGAACGTGCTGCCATCACAACGGCTAAGTTAGTGCCTCATAAGTAGTGTTTTTACTGTATTTTTAGTCTTCCAGGAACCAGTATTTTCCTTCTAATAGGTCATATACGGTTTCCCGGTCGACTCGTGGCGGCGCCATGCTGCCTCATTAAGAATTCCGGTCTTCCATACTGGGACTTCTTATACTTATGGGCTTACTATATCACGTTCATGGTTTTTTACATCGCCTTTTTAGCTAGGTTAGCCCATTTACCAATTCTCTTAGTTTGGTATTTAGGGCTATTCTGTGTTTCTAGCCCAGCATCCCGGCTCTTGCTCTTCATCGGCTATCGCTGGCTCCGAGTAGGCTTCTGTTCCTCGGAACAGTTGCCCTCTCCTGGGCTTCTTTTTCTTCTACTAAAAGTGTCTTTTTCCATCTTTACGATGTAATTTTAGTTCTATTTAGGGTGTTAGGCTAGCCTAGGTGCATGTCCCATGTTTTGGTACAGCCTGGTTCACGTGGCCCTTTCACGGTTGTGTTGCTATGCGGCTTAGGTACCTTGCGGTCACGTGTTCCATCGCACCTTACCCATTCCCCTTCCCTCCCTACCAGGTATAGGGAGGGGTCTGGGGGACCCCTTGGTTGCCATGACAACCTCAGTTGCCTTCCTCCTCCCTCTCTGAGGAGGCCAGGGGTTCTCCCCAGCTGGGGTATAGGGCGACCACTTATCGGGTACCGGGTCACCGAGCGGGTAGTTGTTGGGACGGGGAGGAGTAGGCCACCCCCCCCTCTCTCTCTCCCGCCGTGTTACGCCGAGACCCTCCCCCCCGCCCCAGTTGCTCAGCCACCTTTCCCCCACTATAACGAACGGAGCCTTCCGCCGCAGCCGGGGCACCTTTGGTTATAGATTGCTGGCTCCGCCAGCGGGCGGGGTGGTCACTACTAGTGGTCTATTGCTTGCCTACTATATCCTTACCTTTCTCCCCCGCACCGGAAGGGAGCTTGGCTTCTTACCCGGGCACTCTTCTAGTAGACGGGGGGGAAAGGTTTGACAATTATTTTGTTATTTTTAAGGATATACCCTAGTTTTACGATGAATTCTATAATTATATTCTTTATATGTATACCATCTCCGCCGTTGTCCGTCGTGGTTTCATTTTTCACCACCACACCTGGTTGGATTCTATCTCTTGTCTCCGGCGTAGCCTTGGACAAACCAACCATCTTACTACCACACGTATTATGGTGGGGCTTCTGGTTTAATCTAACTTTCTCGCTCCGACACCAGCGGAGCAATTGTTAGGCTGTAAGTGTTCTCCTGATACTTATGTATCTTTCCACTTACAGGCTACCAACTGTCAGGTCCTGGGTGCAATGCGACATATACGACCCCTGCGCCCACGATGAGTGCAGGTCTCACGCTCCGTGTGCCACGCCTTACAACGACATGATCGTCTGGCACCCGGAAGCCTGCGCCATCTGTTACGACCTGGTCAGTCAGCTGGTGGAGGGGGTAAGTCGATTATAGACTTTTTATCGTTTTACTAACAACACTTAGTCATAAGCTTGTTAACCCGCTCCGCCATTAGAAGCTTCATTTTGCCTTCTCTTTCAGGCTGCCGGTGTGAGGGAAGTCGCCCTAGCAACCCTGAAAGCGTGGGTGGGCGGCTTCGGGAAGAACGCCGCCAAAGGCCAGCCTTACATATTGGAATAAGAAGCTGGCCATTCCAGATCTTCCCCGGTGGCAAGTCAACAGGGTATGTTGACCCCATATCTGCAGCGCCCTCTCATAGCCTCCATCCAGCAGGAGATGCAGCAGTCTTTCGGGTCGTGGCCACACAAGAGACGGTCCCCGGACGTCGCAACCTTGGACCTTAATATTGAGCCTATGGCGGTAGGTGCTGATGGATTTGTTGGTTGAGGTAGGTGTGTCGGGTGCCCAAGGTCTTTCCTTGGGCGCTCCTGGATCTTCTCCTGTCCCTTCTTCTACTGCTTCTTTCCAAGGCTTTTTGGGATCTGAGATCCCTACCCGCTCTCCCGCTCTCTCTGTACCCCCCAAGGTGAAGGGACAGAGAGAACCGAAGACCCTTGTTAAGACGACTTCTGAAAAGTCGTCGTCATCTTCTTCAGCTAAGAAGTCTACGACTTCCTATGCTGACGCGGTGAAGGCTAAGCCGAGCTCCTCATATTCAAAGAGCTCTAGAAGCAAGTCCTTCTAAGGAGAAGGCTCGCGCTCCCGCTGAGCCAATGCCTTCTCCGGCCTCCACCGCACCCACTCCAGCAACGCCGGTTGGAGTAGCGGGACCTAGCACCTTTGATCCCACTGCTTTCTCAGCAGTGGTGATGCAACAGGTAGGTGAGATGGTTGGTCACAAGTCTCCGCCCTAGGAACAAAGTTCGAGCAGATGTTCACACAACTGTCGAGCACTCTGTCTCAGTCGGGCCAGTCCATCCAAGATCTCTCTAACAGAGTTAGAGAGAATGAGGACGAGTAGCTGGGCTTGCTCAGGCTCCTCTTCCAGTCTCCCCAGTAGCAAGTGCTGGTATTCTCCAGCTTCCACCTTATGAGTCGCTACCAGCTTTCTCCATGGAGAACCCATGGAGAGTGGAACTCGAAGGATTGAGGACTTCGAGTTTTATCCTCCGGGATTGACGCAGCCTTTCATTGGTTATGCTAGGCTGACCGTAGCGGCGCTCACTAGGGAGGACAAGATCTCCAGGGAGAACGTTCTCTATAGTAGAGATCACGCTCAACGCGAATGGGTTCACTGCCTTGAGGACTGGGAGTGTACCAACACCAAGCTCCAGGCTTTTCAAGAGTCCTTTTACTATTTTTGCGACGGAGGAGGAGGCTTCTCTTCCGTTCGCTACAAAAATAGTAGAAACGCTACTCTTCAGGCAGTCCTCAAGGATGAGTCCATGCCACAGCTGAGGGAAGCAGAGTCTACTTCTCCGCTCTTCCCAGCTTTCGGAGAATTGTGGGAGAACTTGCCTGCCACTTTCACGCTTGGTAAGCTCAAACCGGACTGTGCCATGGACCAGTTTGGCGAAAAGCTTCCAAGGCTGCCTGATTCCTTGATTCAGGCAGAGTTCGACGCTCGAACTAGGTTTGGCAGGTCCCTCAATTCTCTGATTATCACAGAGATGGCTGCTCTCTCGTATGGCACAGAACCTTTGTTTAAGATTCTGGCCAAGTCCCAGCTTTAGACGGTTCAGACGGATGCTTTCGATTTCTTCCAAGCTAGGAGGAATTGCCGAAAGCACGTTCTGCAGGAGTGCACTATTAGGCACGAACCTAATAGACTCCTGGCTTCCAGCATGTGGGGAGCGGATCTCTTCCCAGAGTCCGCTGTAAATGAGGTACACCACGAGGCTGCTAGGCTCAACCAGAGCCTTAGAGCTAGGTGGGGGTATCTCATCTAAGAGGAAGCAAGAATCCCCCCCGCCCCCGCTGCTGGTAAGAAACCAAAGAAGTCTGGTAAAAGGTTCCAGCCTTACCAGCAACAGCAGCAATTCGTTCAGGCCGTCCCGGTTACCCAACAGGGACAACCTTCTACATCCAAGCAGACCCAGCCCAGGTCCTCCTGCTGTCTCCTCAGTCACAACCCTCGACCTCCTACGCACTCTCGCCGGCCTTCAACCCTATGTATGAAGGTCAGGCTTAACCCTCCATTTAATAGGCAATCGAGAGGTAAGGGCGAGAGGCCACTTTCGCCAGCGTGGCACAGGAAGGGCGGCAAGGAGTAGGCAGTTCAGAGGAGGGCGTGGAGGTCAACCCGCCCATCAACAATGAGGCTCCCCAGTAGGAGGGAGGCTGTTCCTCTTCCTCACAGGTGGGGGTTCAGCAATTGGGCACAGAGCATAGTGTCCAAGGGATTGGGTTGGAGTTGGATCAAAGATCCCCCTCCAATCAAATCATTCCGCCAAGTACCATCAAAGGAATTGACAGATTATGCGGAGGAACTCCTTCAGAAGGAGCTATTGCGAGAGTCAAGCATCTAAAATTTCAAGGTCGCTATTCAGCGTGCCAAAGAAAGGCTCAACAAAAAGAAGGGTAATCTTAGACTTGTCAAGGCTAAACTCTTTCATTCGTTGCGACAAGTTCAAAATGCTTACCCTCTCGCAAGTAAGGACCTTACTTCCTCGTGGAGCCGTACAGCTCCATCGATCTTACAGACGCATACTATCATATCCCTATAGCCAGACACATTCCGCCCATTCCTAGGATTCAGGCTAGGAAATCAGACATTCTCATTCAAAGTGATGCCTTCGGTCTGAATGTAGCCCCCAGGGTATTCACGAAAATAGCAGAATTAGTGTGCAAACAATTGAGAACTCAGGGAATAATGATAGCAGCATACCTCGACGATTGGTTGATCTGGGACCAACAGTCGAGGAATGCCTCAAAGCCACCAAAAAGGTAGTTCAATTTCTGGAACATCTGGGGTTCCAGATAAACACAACGAAATCCAGACTTACTCCGGAGTCTCGTTTTCAGTGGCTAGGAAATCCAATGGGATTTGTCTTCCCACAATCTGTCAATTCCAGTGGCCAAACGGAAAAGAGATAGCAAAGTCTGTCAGACATTTTCTCAAATGCAAGCAAACATCAAGGAGAAGCCAGGAAAGAATCCTAGGTTCCCTTCAGTTTGCTTCAGTGACAGATATCCTCCTGAAAGCAAGGCTGAAAGATATAATCGAGTTTGGCGATCGAGAGGCAAACGCCAAATCTCGAGACAAGTTGTCAGTAATTCCACAGATCCTTCGCAATCAACTCCGTCCATGGACAAAAGTAAAGAACTTGGCCAACGCGGGTACCCCTTCAAATATCCCCTTCCAGTGTTAACCATTCACACGGATGCCTCCCTGTCCGGGTGGGGGGGATATTCTCAGTTCAAACAGGTTCAGGGGACTTGGTCAGTTCAATTCGCCAGCTCCACATAACGTTCTGGAAGCAATGGCAGTATTTCTTACCCTGAAGAGACTTCTTCCCCCAGAAAAGTCTCATCTAAGACTAGTTTTGGACAGTGCAGTGGTAGTTCATTGCATCAACAGAGGAGGGTCCAAATCCAAGCATGTGAACCATGTCATGATAGCCCTCTCTTTGCCCTAGCAAACAAACACAAATGGCATCTGTCCGCCACTCACCTGGCGGGGTAAGAAATGTGATAGCAGACGCCTTGTCCCGGTCAGTCCCTCTGGAATCAGAATGGTCCCTAGACGACGGGTCATTCTGGTGGATATGCTGGAGAGTCCCAGGTCCTCCAAGTAGATCTCTTCGCCTCACAAGCGAACCACAAGCTCCCTTGCTATGTGGCCCCAACCTGGACCCTCTGGCTTATGCCACGGACGCCCTGTCGTTAGATTGGAATCAGTGGAGAAAAATTTATGTTTTTTTTTCCTCCAGTGAATCTTCTCTTGAAAGTCTTGAGCAAGCTGAGGACTTTCAAGGGACTAGTAGCCCTGATTGCTCCAGACTGGCCCAAGAGCACTGGTATCCTCTGCTTCTGGAATTGGGTCTCCGACCTCAACGGATTCCCAATCCCAAGCTGTCACAATCAGTACAAATGAGGACTGTGTTCGCTTCCTCAGGAATTCTTCAGACCCTAACTTTATGGACTTCATGAAGTTTGCGGCTAATAAAGATGCTAACATTGATCCACAAAACATCCTCTCCTAGAATCAGATAAGAGGGAGTCAACTATTAGACAATATGACTCAGCTGTTAAAAAATTAGCATCCTTCCTGAAAGAATCAAACACTACAACCATGACAGTTAATTTAGCTATATCCTTTTTCAGATCCTTGTTGAAAAAGGTTTAGCAGCTAGCACTATACTACTCATAAATCGGCTTTTTTTTTTTGAAGAAGATCTTTCAGTTAGGTTTCCAGATAGATCTGACTGAATCTTATTTTACGTCTATCCCTAAAGCCTGTGCTAGACTTAGACCTTCTCAAAGGCTACTGCAGTCTCATGGTTCTTAAATGATGTCCTCAACTAGCATCAGATCTGACAACTCGTCTTGTACATTCACAATGCTTCTTAGAAAGAACATTATTCTTATTAAGCCTAGCTTTCAGGAGCTAGAATTTCAGAACTGTCGGCTCTATCCAGAGATGCGGGTCATGTGGAATTCCCCCCTCCCCTCAGGAGAAGTTCTGCTTGCTCGGATCGTAGTTTTTTGGCTAAAAATGAGGATCCCTTCTGCAAGGAGGGTGGGCCCCTTGGAAGTCATCCCACTTCCGCAAGACCCTTCTCTCTGCCCAGTATCAACTTTAAGAGCCTTTCTATCTCGTACATCCTCAAGATCCTCAGGTTCTCTCTTCATGAGAGAAAAAGGTGGTACTTTTCAGTAAAGGTATTAGGCAACAAATCCTTTACTTCATTAAACAAGCCAATCCTGGATTCATTTCCAAAAGCACATGACATCAGGGGGAGTAGCCACCTCAATTAATTACTTTCAACATATGAACTTTGAGGATCTTAAAAAGTATTACTGGATGGAAATCTCCGACAGTCTTTAAACGGCATTATCTAAAGTCCTTGGATCTTTAAAATTTTCTGCAATAGCAGCAGGACATTGTTTCCCCTGATACTGTATAGTAGTCGTAGTATAGATCCAGGTCTCCTCTCTACCTACCTCATCCAACATGCCTCACCCTATCGCCATGCTTCTCGGATATTCTAGCCTTAGCCACTGAGATCATATTAGTGGATTGTCCCTTATTTTTTTGCTAGGGACATCCACACTATGTACTGATAATGTATTCAGTGTACCTACCCTTATTTTTTATGCTAGGGTAGGACACAATGTGTTTGTATATTTTTGTATAGTTATCTAAGTAAATCTATTTTGTTAAACTACACTGCATTTTTGTACTTTACTATGTTTACTGTAATTCAAGTACTTTACATACTAACTTTCTTTTATGTCATTGTTTAAATAAGTTAGCCTAAGTACTTAGTTTATATGCTGTAATAACTGATTTGACTTATATATATCCCTCATTTTACAACTGTTTTTCATTTGTCCTTTTTTCCCATCTTGTCTGTTTCTCTGGTACTCTTTCATAGGCCGACACGAGCTGAGCCCAGAAAAGGGATTTTGACGAAGGAAAAATCTATTTCTGGTGATTGGCTCGTGTCGCCCTATGAAACCCACCCACCCTGTATTGATTGATCCCCCCCCCCCCCCTGCAGGACAAGATGTTCTTAGATTAAGGATGACCGCTAGGGGCGCTGCTGTCCGTGGCGTCCCCTAGTAGTAGTAGTAGCGCCGCATCGCCCGTTAGTATCAGCTCTCTCTTGTGGGGATTTCTGATTGAAGGTCTAATTGGTGAATGTTCTCGTGGTAGTGTTCTCACTCGCCCCTATTCTCATACCGACACTTCTTTTAAAGAGTGAGCGAGTCAGTTTTACTGACATTTTCTTAATTTTGTTTTTCTCTGGTAATTTTAGATTAATTTTATGCCTAGAAAGAATGATATTAAGGATCCTTTCATAGGGCGACACGAGCCAATCACCCAGAAATAGATTTTTCCTTCGTCAAAATCCCTTTTTTTCATAAATTCACATAAATCGAAATATTGTGCTAGAGACTTCCAATTTGTTGCAAAATGAAGGTAAATGATTGAATATTACTAGAATATAAGCGTTTTAGCTTACAATTGCGTTTTTCGACCATTTCGTTAGAGTCAAAGTTGACCGAAGGTTGAAAATTTGTCACTTATCATTTTTTATATGAAAATATTTCAAAATTGATAAAAGCTAAAACCATGGGTTGTTTATAGTTGTATTGTGCATGAAATTGTGCATATTTCCATATATAAACTTTATGTAATGGCTAATTTTAAAATGGTGCAAACATTACCACAATCGCATGTACGATATTTTTCGGAAGAGTTACCGCGCGGACGTAAGGAAAAAGATTTTTCATAAATTCACCATAAATCGAAATATTCTGCTAGAGACTTCCAATTAGTTGCAAAATGAAGTTAAATGATTGAATATTACTAAAATATAAGATTTTAGCTTACAATTGCGTTTTTGGCGACCATTTCGGTAGAGTCAAAGTTGACTGAAGGTTGAAATTTTGGCACTTATCGTTATTTATATGAAATATCTCAAAACTGATAAAAGCTACAATCATGAGTATTTTTTTTTTGTATTCTACATAAAAATGCACACATTTTCATATATAATACTGCATGTAACGGCTAATTTAAAATGGTACAAAAATTATGTCAAAATGACAAAATAATTTCCGAGATGTGTCACAGATACTTTTTAGTGCGGCAAGAAAGAAATTCGCGCTTGCGCGCCTGCGTAACGATTGTAAACAAAACAACACCTTGATCCGTGAACTCCCAGCATCCCCCAAGGCGCGTGATTCAAGAGTTTTCGGCTGGTAGGCCTAAAAGTATTTTTCCACGAATTTTTAAAAAAACTTTTGTATGTCGATGTAAAATACGTCCAGTCGGCACCTGAGAGACAAAAAATGTCTACGTAAAATACGTCCAGTCGGCGTTTAAGGGTTAAGAGCTACAGAGCAGCCCTGAGTTTAGTGCTATGTCTTAAAGGCGTTGACATCTCATCCTAGGAACTCGTCCTGTTGTTTAAAGGCTTTGAGCAGTCCTGTTCCTCCAAGAGAGCTTAGGCCTCCAACTTTGGATGTTTCCTTGTCCTAAGGAGTTTCACTAAAGCTCCCTATGAGCCTTTACATCGTTCATCGAACAGGAACTTGACACTAGTTTTCCTCCTGGCCTTGGCTTCTTCAAAGAGAGTAGGGGAGCAACATGGCCTGATCTATAATGTGAAACATACCAGGGGTGTGGGTCAGTGTCTTTCAAATTTGTCCCAGAATTCATGGCTAAGACCCAGAATCCCTCGGTACAAGATGACAGATTTGCTCCTTTTCCATTCCATCTTTGGATGACTTTGCGAGCAGTGATTCTCAGGAGCTCTTATGTCCTGTCAGGGCCTTGTGTTGCTATCTTAAGAGGACGTGACATCTCATACCAGGGTGTCATAGGCTTTTTGTTTACACAGGGCATTCTAAGAAAAAGGTTTCCAGGAATACAATCTGTTTCTGGATACGTGAGGCTTTCAGGCAGGCGTATTTGTCTCTTGACGATTCCGTCACCAAGTCTGTCCAGGCTAGAGCACATGACATCAGAGGTATTAGCTCCTCTCTGGCATACAATAAAAATTTGGCTGTTCATATAGTTCTGAATGCTGGTACTTGGTTACATCAGTCAACATTCACCTCTTTTTATCTTAAGGATGTTGCCCACAGGTCTATGGACACCATTTTCCTAAGGTCCTGTGGTGGATGAAAAAAAAAAAAAAAAAACAGATTGTGTAACTCATTGTTGCCCCTCACCGGGCAAATTGTATCTTACCTAAGATGATTATGTGGAAGAGAGAATGAGTGAGTCGGCTGGTCTCTTTCTTTCTCTTATTCCTTTCTTCTTCCTACGGGCTGGTTGAGGAATAGACATGTCATTCGCTGGACTGGTCTGATACAGGTGAGTAAGGTAGTCATACTGGTGCGCAGTTTGTTTGTTCTGTGTTATCAAATAACCAAACTCTCTATTCAGTAGCAAATATTCCGCTCTCTAGCAAAGGGGAGTGAGGAGTGATAACGAATCTTTGGTCTATTTGGTTTGTTATCGAACAGTCAGAATTTTTCTTTAGTTCCCTAATCCAGAGACTCTGCTCAAATATCATTGTATAAAACTGAGTTGTTGGATATTGGTTTATCTATCCTCTAACAGGCATTGGTCCACTTACTGTAGATATTTCTTCTTGGAGGTGGACTGGTGGGTTATCACCCAGCCAGTTTAGGATGTCTATACCTCCCACCAAGTATAAGTCTATTCTATTGTTAAGACCAAAGGTTTGTTTCGCATATGACCAAATGACAAATTTTTTAAAACAATTTGTATCTTCATAAGCTACAAACCTGAGGTCTTAACGTTTTCTGCCCACCTCTAGCTGCCTCTGTCATCTTATGACATCTGGGTTGAGAAGACTAACATGATGGAGTGGGTTGCGCAGTCTTTGACCATCACCCAATATGTGCACGCATTACCAGATTTCACAGATTCCTTGCTTTACAATCTGATTGTTTAACTGGTTCCAGGTAGGCGCTTGAAAATTATACTATTGTTAAGACCTCAGGTTTGTTAGCTATGAAAAATACATATTGTTTTAAAAAGTTGTCATATTTATCATACAAAAAACATACACCTACGAGAGAGAGAGAGAGAGAGAGAGAGAGAGAGAGAGAGAGAGAGAGAGAGAGAGAGAGGAGAATTATTTTTATTATATGATATATTTTAATCCTATTGAATTTAATACAGTATTAATCAATATCAATACGTATTTGAAAATTAGTAAATCACTTTTGTATAATAAAAATGTATCTAATCATAAAAATAACATCAAAATACACTAATCAGTGAATACTTATCAATGGAAAAACCCGCAAATAAGCGAGTCCTGCCACAAATAATATTCAGGTAAGTCCCACAGAAAAATCCGCAAATAGACAAGTCCACGATCTCGAGAGCGTGAATACGGGGGGTTGACCGTTCAGTTTTAGATTGTTTTTAACCAGTTTCCAGCTGGTGCCAGAAAATTTATCCTATTATTCAGACCGAAGGTTGTTCTCCATATGAAAAAACTGCATTAATGCAATAAATTTTACATATTGTTTCAAATGACAAAGTACAATACCATTATACTACTTTAATATCTAACTTCTCTTTGTATCTTACCCATCATCTAACGTTTCACGACTACTAATGATGAGGGCATAAAAAGCATTATAAGGAGAAGACCCTGAAACAATGGAGGTACATCAACTCCATGCTCTTACAAAAAATAAAACGTTAACATAAAAAGAAAAACCTCTCACCTGCTTTGTTAATACGTAATATGCATATGCTCCAATGGCTGTACCATAAGTAACAAAGTAAGTCACAGGTTCCATGATATCCCAGGAGTACTCCCACCAGGTTAATCTGGCAAGGAACCCAAACTGAAGTGCCATGTAGCCAAGACCAGCCCAGGCTAAAATGGTGGTGCGTCTCTCAGCGGCACTTACTAGGTTTTCACGTTTCTGTTAAAGTATAACTATCAGAACAATGATGCTCATTTCACAGTTACTAAGATGTTACATCTAAATGCTCTCTAGAACAATTCCCAAAATATCTTACTACAAAGTACTGATTACACAAATTCATGACTTTATTTTTTACACTAATGAAAGACAATTGTCAAAACTCCATTGTAGCAAAGCACCAACTTCAAGTAAATTTAATTTAGGAAGGTAGTTTAATGACAACAAGAAAACACCTTATTTAGCCTTAAGTGCTCAGCATTCCATCACTGCAAAACCATTTTCAACACTCAGAAACAAATTCAAAAGAACTTGCTGTATTTTTGTCAGTATTGTACACATATAACTACATATTAAAAACAGGGGAAATAAGTCTGCCACTAACATGGCTTTACAGTGGTCCTCTTATTCTGAAAATAAATCACAATTTTATATATAATTATGGCATTTAATGAGTTACCTTTTCCAAAGGTGCAAGTTGTGTTTTTATTTCCTCTATTTGTGCGAGGATTTCACGTTCCTTCATAACCTGATGCTGATCTACATTAAGGGCCATGTACAACTTGTTCACCAGATGTCGAACATCTCCCATGTCACTAAGCTCTTCCTACAGATAAATAGATAATTGCAATGAAGTTCCAATATTTCAAAATCAGTAAATATACAAGAAAAAATAGCATTCACAACAAAATCTACTGATAATTTTTTTGGATATTACAGATCTGTTATGTGTGGTCTCTGCTGCATCATAATGATTATGGACCCATATGGATTAACTAACAATTGTAAAATGAAACGCATGAAATATTTTCGCTAAAGCTAAATGCAGTTACTGTAATGGAAAATACAATATATGAGGTATTTTAAAAGCACAAAAAATTTTCCATCTCTATTCTGACAAGTAACTATCCAGCGTACAAATACGTAATACGTACTTAAACTTTTGTTCTCTTTCTACTACAAAAATGGATAACTAACAGAAAGTAAAAATAAAAAATTAAAGAAACTTTTTAATCATCAGGCTTGATAGAGGCTTATGTTTATATTACATACATACGTGAATGCGATTCAAAATTCAATTTTATAATCCCTTAGACACTACAGCATTTAAAGGTTTCTGCCAACAGTTTAGAGAGAAAAATTTCAGGAGCAGCTTTATAAAAATGAACTCATAAGCAAAAGTGAGGTATGTAACAGTCTACACATCAAAAATAAAAGAAAGCAAGAAATAGTAAAAGGAAGGCATGTTTACCTCTGAAAAACTATGACTGGTATTAATTTATTCCTGTTGCTTGTGGAGAAATCATTGATTTCATATCTTTCCACAAGGATAACACGGAACAACTGACACAAAACTGAAAAAAAGGATTTTGACGTAAGGAAAATCTATTTCTGTTTGGCGATTGGCTCGTGTCGCCAGCGAAATATCCTTTAATCTATTATTTCTAGGGTAAATGTACTAACACATACCAGAGAATAAATAAAATAAAGAAAAAGGGTCAGTATGACTGACTCGCTCACCCTCTAGGAAGGGTGTCGGTATGAACACTAGGCGAGTGAGACCACTACCACGAGCCAAATGCCAATAGAAATCTCCCACTACAAAACCCTCCAAGAGGGAGCCGTCCCACAGAGGGAGCAGCTCGTACTACTACTACACCATCCCATGCTTGCGACTGCTGCGCCTCTAGTGGCCATCCTGAAGTTTAGCAGACAATCTTGAGCGAAGGGAGGGTTGGTAGGGGGTATTTCGCTGGCGACACGAGCCAATCGCCCAGAAATAGATTTTTCCTTACGTCAAAATCCTTTTTCTGGGGCTCAGCTCGTGTCGCTTGCGCGAAATCGTACCAGAGAAACAGCACAAGATTGTAAACAAAGTAAATAAAATATAATAAAACAAAATAGGTCTCAAATAAAAGATCAAAATAAAAAGAATGATATAATTTGCTAAAAAGATACAAGTACACAGTAAAACAAAATCAGAATTATGCTTAAATTTACCCTTAAATCTAATTATGTTAATAATATAAGGTAATTTACATATATACAAATAGGTACAATGATTACCTATCACAATAAATCTGTGTAACAACATGTATCAAAAATAGAAATAGCAATTAGTATAAATTTATACATAAATATTTGATCAATGATAAAATAAAATATCTTAGGAATGTATATGACTTAATATACAAAACCCGTAACCATTGCATTATGATGTATCCCTAGCATAAAAATAAGGGGATAACATCTATGAGATCAGTATGGTAATCAGATGTGAGTGTCCCTAACCAGACAAAAGGGGCACTATACAATCATAAAGCAGCTAAGACACAAGGTAAATGTTAATGAACAAGGCAGGAATAGACGAACTGTTGGGTGAGGCAGGTAGAAAGGAGGACTGAATCTTCTACTATAATCTAGCTAGAGTCAGGGGAAACTATGTTACCCGCTGCTACTGCTGGAATTTCAGAGCTTCCAAGGACTTAAGGTAGTGACGTTTGAACACTGTCGGCGATTTCCATCCGGTATACTTCTTTAAATCAGCAAAATTCATATGTTGGAAGTAATTAATTGAGGTGGCTACTGCACTGACCTCATGTGCTTTGGAAAGGAGTCAGGATTGGCTTGTTGATAAAGTACAGGATTGTTTGCCTGATGCCTTTAGTGGATAAAAGATACCAACCTTTTTCCCTCCTAAAGAGGGGCCCCGATGAGGAAGAGGAGGTCCTGGATAGAAAGGCTCGTAAGGTTGAAAACCGGACAAAGGGAAACATCTTGTGGAAGGGGTAGTACCTTCCAAGGTTCCCACCTCATCAAAGGATCTTCATTCTTTGCTAAAAAGCTACGTTCCGGAGAAAGTAGCACTTCCCCCGTGGGAAGGAATTGAATATGATCCGGATCTCTGGATAAAGCCGACAGTTCTGAAATTCTTGCTCCTGAAGCTAGCTTTAATAAAAACAGAGTTTTTCTCAGGAGCATCATAAACGAGCATGTGTCATTATCGGTTTCGGAAGCCAGTTTTTAGAACATCGTTTAAGAACCATGAAACTGACGAGGCCTGACAGAGGGTGCCTAAGTCTAGCACATGCTTTAGGAATAGACGAGAAATAGGTATCTGTCAAGTCTATGTTAAATCCAAATTGAAATATCTTTTTCAATGCTGACTTGTTTGTCGTAATCGTGCTAGCTGCTAAACCCTTTTCAAATAAAGATCTGAAAAACAAAAGGGAATATAGCAGAATTAACTGTCATGATTCTGATATCTGACTCTCTCAGGAAGATTGCTAACTTTTTGACGGCAGCATCATACTGCCTCAAAGTTGAATCCCTTTTATCGGATTCCAGGAAAAGAATATTCTGAGGGTCAATATTCGCATCTCTTTTTGCCGCAAACTTCATGAAATCCATAAAGTTAGGGTTTTGAGAATCCCTGAGGAAGCGAACACAGTCTTCGTTTGTACTGACTGGGAGAGCTTGGGACTGGGATCCGAAGGGGACGAAGACCCAGTTCCAGGATCAGGGGTACCAATTGCTCTTCGGCCAGTCTGGGGCTACTAGAGCCACTTGACCCCTGAATGTCCTGAGTTTGTCATAAGACCTTCATATAAGGAGATTCACTGGAGGGAATACGTAAATCTTCTCCCAGTTGTTCCAGTCCAGAGCCAGGGCGTCCGTGTAAGCCAGAGGGTCCCAGGTTGGGGGCTACATAACACGGTAGTTTGTGGTTCGCTTGTGATGCGAAGAGATCCACCTGTAGCCCTGGGACTCTTTTGAAGGATCCATTGGAACGAACTCTCGTCTAGAGACCATTCCGACTCTAGGGGTACTGATCGGGATAGGGCGTCTGCTATGACGTTTTCTTACTCCAGCTATGTGGGTGGAGGAAAGATGCCAACTGAATTTGTCTGCCAGGAGAAGATGGCTATCATGACGTGATTTAGATGACGTGACTTGGAGCCTCCTCTGTTTATGCAATGTACTACCACTGCGCTGTCCAAGACTAGCTTTATGTGGGAGTACCTTGGTGGGCGTAATCTTTTCAGAGTCAAGAAGACTGCCATTGCCTCCAGTACGTTTATATGGAACTGACGGAAACTGGGGTGACCAAATTCCTTGCACCTTTTTGACCTGTGAGTACCCTCCCCAGCCGCTTAAGGACGCGTCTGTGTGGATGGTAATCCCTGGTGGAGGGAACTGAAGAGGGACTGACACTGACAGATTCTTGACTTTTGGCCCACGCGAAAGCGGTTCTTTAGAATCAGAGGTACTGAGGATAGCTTGTCCCTGGACCTGACATTTGCTCGAGATCGCCAGATCCTGGTTAGATCTTTCAGTTTGGCTTTCATTAGATGTTCGTTACTGAAGCAAACTGGAGAGAGCCGAGGATTCTTTCCTGACTCTCCTCGATGCTAGTTTGTGACTTAGAAATTGCTTGACTGACTTCGCTATTTCTTTCCTTTTGGTGGATGGAATCGACAGAGTGTGTGAGGATAGATTCCATTGAATGCCTAGCCACTGAAAGTTTGACTCTGGGGTGAGTCTGGACTTGGAATCTGTTTATCTTGAATCCTAGATATTCTAGGAATTGGATCACTTTCAGTGTGGCCTTGTGCATTCTTCGACTGATGGGGCCCAGATCAACCAATCGTCGAGATACGCTACTACCATAATCCCTTGAGCTCTGAGCTGTTGCACTACTACTTCCGCTAGCTTCGTGAACACCCTGGGTGCCACGTTGAGCCCGAACGGGACTACCTTGAAGGAGAACGTCTGGTCTCCTATCTTGAATCCCAGATACGGACGGAAGTGTCTTGCAATAGGGATATGATAGTAGGCGTCTGTAAGATCGATAGAGGTGGTGACGGCCCCACGGGGAAGTAAGGTCCGCACCTGTGAGATCGTGAGCATCTTGAACTTGTCGCAGCGGATGGCTAAGTTTAAAAGAAGCGGGACAAGTCTAAGATTACTCTTCTTTTGTTTGAGCCTTTCTTTGGGACGCTGAACAAGCGACCTTGAAATTTTAATCTCTTGACTTTGACTATAGCTCCTTTCTGAAGGAGGTCCTCTGCGTACCTCTGTCAATTCGTTGGAAGGAAGTGACGGAAAGGTCTGGCTGGAGGTGGGTTCGTCAACCAGCTCCAACCAGCCCTTTTGACACTATGCTCTGAGCCCACTGGCTGAAGTTCCACCGGTGGCGAAAGTGAAACAGCCTCCCTCCTACCTGAAGTTCCTCATTGGTTCTGGTAACCCCCTCGACCTCCTCTGAAGTGCTTTCCCCTATTGAAGGGGCCTCCCGATCCTCTCCCACGAAAGGACCGCTTACCTCTGCTCCCTTGTTCGAGCGGTCATACTTCTGAGAAGCTTGACTCTCGAAGGCTGGATTGTAAGCTGGAGAGATGGCGTATGAGGTGGAGGGTTGAGGCTGAGGGATATCACATAAATAGGCTGTGATTGACCTTTAGACGTGGAGGGCTGAGCTGTCTGCACTAACGGCACTGTAGGAACTTGTTGAGGGAAGCGCGGCTGCTTCTTTTGGTAAGGTTGGAAACGTCTAGGCTTCCTTTGTCCCCTTACCTTTTCCTTTTGGTGTCAAGTCTTGCCTTCTCCTAGCCGTAAGACCCCAACGGTCCTTAAGGCTTTGGTTCAACCTCGTAGCCTCTGCTTGTACTTCCTTTACCATAGCCTCTGGGAAGAGATCTGCGCCCCAGATGTTAGAAGAAAGTAACCTATTCGGTTCATGCCGAATGGTTGCCTCTAGCAATACATGCTTTCTGCAATTTGTCTAGCAGTGGCAAACTCGAACATGTCTTACTGCACCGTTTGAGTCAGGGCTTTGGTCATAAGCTTAAAAATTGGTTCTGAACCATAAGCCATGGTTGCTACCTCAGACATAGCCATCAGGTTGATTGACCTGGCTAGTCGTGTTTTCGAGTCAAACTCCGCTTGAATAAGACTATCCGGAGCCTGGGCCAGCTTTTCACCAAACTGCTCCATAGCACAGTCAGGTTTGAGTTTGCCAGCTGTGAAGTGTTAGGCAAGTCCTCCCATAATTCTCCAATTGACGGGAGCAACGGAGAAGTGGGGTCTGCTTCTTTCAGCTGAGGCATGGGTTCCCCTTTCTGAGCTGCTGAGATGGTCGACCTCGCTATCTTGGTAAGGAAAGGGAGCGGGGTACCTTCGTCCATCGTGAAAATGGTTAAAGGGACTTTTGAATGGGTTGGATCTTGGTATTCGAACAGTCCATGTCGTCTAGACATCTAAGCCATTCTCGTTGGGCCTGGTCCCGAGAATAGAGGACTGTCTCCTTTGGTACCCTGTCCATCTCTAACCATAGCCGAAGGCGTGAGCCTAGCGTAGCCTATGAAGGGAGGCTGTAGGCCTTCCGGGTAGAATCGAAGTCCTCTATTCTTCGAGTTCCAAACTCCGGTATGGAGATGAGACCATCTTGGAAGGGAGCATTATGACGCTACTCTCCAAGGATTGTTCATGAAAAGGCGGGCAGCGAGTCATACGGGGGAAGCTGAGATCCACTAGTGTTAGAGGCTGAGGGAGAGGGCAAGAGGGGCTTCTCTTAGGCGGCTATAATAGTATCCTGAGAAGTTATCCTATCCGACAGGCGAGATATCATATGTTCCATACTCGTCTTAAGGGAGCCTACCAAGTCGCCCACCTGTTGCAACAGGCCAGCATTGGTGTCCAGAGCCGGAGCTGCTGCGGAGGTGGAGGGGAGACTCTGAATAGGCACCAAAGGTAGTGGAACTGGTGATACTGCCGGGGTGCGGATTTCTCCTTAGGCTTACTCTTTGAGGACTTTGAGCCGGAGTAGACCCTTTAGAACCTGTCTGGGCCGGGATTACGAGCCGGAGACTTACGCGAAGAAGAAGACGAGGACGTCTTCTTGCGAGGACGATGACGTTCTTAGTCAAGGTCATATGCTTAAGACTTGATCTTAGGCCTAACCGAAGCCTCTGGAGGAGTATATAACTCATCACCGGTAAAGCCTGGGAAGGATGGTGAAGTTGCAGGGGTAGAAGAAACAGTCATTAACCCAGGGGGACCCTTGGGTACCTGCATTACTTACCTCGACCAACAGGTCGTCTATACCTACCATAGGTTCAACATTTATATCCAGGGTTGCGACATCCGTGGAGATATCCTGGTCTTGTTCAGTCAAGGAGGCCGCCAGCTGTTGTTGGATAAAGGCAATAGAGGGGTCCGCCTCTACCGGGTCGACGTACCCAGTCGCCTTGCCTCCGGGGAAGATTAACAAAGCTAAACGCTTCTCCAGTATGTAGGGCTGACCCTTGGCGGCGTTCTTGCCAAAACCTCCGACCCAGGCCCGCAGGGTAGCCAATGCCGTATCTCTTACTGCCGGAGCCTGTAAGAGAGGATATATTTTAGATTTAAGAACCACTTAAAACTAAAACTTAGGATATAACTTAAACTAGATGCCTTAAGTTAAAGTAATGATGAAAACTTAAGAAGCAAAAGAAGCGGAGCGGCATGCGGAGATGGAATACTTACGCCTTCCAAAAGCTGGCTCACCAGATCGTAACATATGGTACACGTCTCATGGTACCAGACCTGGATGTCCCCGTGCGGAGTCGCGCATGGAGCATGGGACCGGCAAACTTCGTGTCCACAGGGGTCCTGAAGTGTAGCGGAACATCCCGGATGCTCACAGTTGGTGGCCTGTAAGTGGGAAGACACATGAGTATCTTAAAGGGGTAACACTTACAGACTAAGGACAAAAGAACTCCGTTACGTGGCGGAGCTCGGAAAAAATTTGGGCATAACCCCTCCCTGCATTGCCTGAATAGGCTATAATCCCGGAGAGATCCGGTAAATACTAAGGGAGGGGTGGGATGGTTTAAGAAACTTAAGATAAACTTAAAGATAACTTAAACCTACATGCAAGTAACCGGACTAGGTCCAGTGAAGCGGAGTGTAGTAACTCAGCAATACGGTACGGTTAGTAAAGACCTATTGTATGCTCCGGTCCAACTATGGTGGACTATACCCTTCCGCTGGATACCAGGACTCCGATAGGGAGGAGCTCTAGTAAGGAGGGAAGGGCGAGATGACATACAGACTCGCGCTAACCCGGAGCGACAAGGAAGTAACGGAGGGGGGGAAGGCCAGAGCCCCCCACAACGTACCACCCGGCCGAGCCGAGAAGCGGAGAGGTCGGAACCAGTCAGGGACTGTCGGACTCCCAGGCCCCTCCGTGGAGGGGAAGGGGGAAGGAGGCAGGCTCGGCATGCTGGGCGAGCAAGGACAGACCGACCCACCCCCGCCCGACTCTATGGGAGAGCGGGAGAGGGGGAAGGGAGACTGGCAGGCGCCTGGCTGACTCGTGATCCCGTAGTGACCACGAGGCGGTAACAAGATACGGTAACCAAGCCTAGGCCAACCAACTGATCAGAGAGAAGCTATCGGGAAGCAACCTGAACTGAAAAGCGGTAGCATATAGGCCCATCGGGCGAAAACCAACTGATCAGAGAGAAGCTATGAGGAAGCGACCGGACTGATCAACGGTAGACTAGGCTCTACGAGCCAGGACCTAGGCTAAGCCAGACGCCAACTAACCTAACAACAACAAAACATAAAAATATAATATATAATAAAAATGAAAGAAAGAAGGTAAAATAGCAGGAGAAAAAATCCAGGAGTGTGCGACTAGCCCGAAGGCAAGTCTACCACTCAAAGCTAGTCAGGGGCCGATACAAAGAACCTGGACTAGGGTCTGGATAGAAAAAGCCTACATAAGGGTGAAATACTATATGTATAACAACTTGAGTAGACGTAATAACGCGGATAATCAAAATAGAGCGTAAAATAATAAGGGATGTTCTAGGTATGGGAGAGCCAAGAACGAACCCAACATGCGGCAGGGACCATGCTGCCATGCTTCCAGCCCCCGAGAACGTATCTATACCTAAAAAACGGCAAATACCGTCTCGGGGACGGAAAAACTCGCTAACCGTAATACTGAGTACTTAACTTAGCTGCTGCGATAGCTGCACGTCCATTATAGCAAAAATCCACGAAAGGGCACAAAAAACACAGAGAGAAAATTAGCACGTGTGGCTCCTGGCGCTAACTTTTAAAGGATGGCCACTAGAGGCGCAGCAGTCGCAAGCATGGGATGGTGTGTAGTAGTACGAGCTGCTCCTCTGTGGGACGGCTCCCCTCTTGGAGGGTTTTGTAGTGGGAGATTTTCTATGCATTTGGCTCCGTGTAGTGGTCTCACTCGCCTAGGTTGTTCATACCGACACCCTCCTAGAGGGTGAGCGAGTCAGTCATACTGACCTTTTTCTTTATTTTTATTTATTCTCTGGTAATGTGTTAGTACATTTTAAACCCGCCTAGAAATAATAGATTAAAGGATATTTCGCGCAAGCGACACGAGCTGAGCCCAGAAATATCAGTTTCAAAATGAAAGGGTTTGAATGAAGTGTTCCTCGGGGTTCTTTTCTCTCACTTACTCTTATCTTTTTTCAATGACCTTCCTCAGTCTACCTCTTCACATATGTAAGCTTTTGCTGGTGAATCCACCCTCCACACATCTAACTTCACCTCACAGCCATTCTATCCTCTGTCGTTAGCAATCAGTTCCACTTGTTCCTTCTTAAATTGTCACCTCTCATCTTCAGAGCATATCTGAATTGAGAGTCTTATTAATCATTCAATACTGTAATGTTAAATAATTCAGACAGTTTCTATGTATTTCTTTCACTACTCCCCCATCCACTTCTGTTCTGGTATTCAAAACAAAATCTAACCTCTTTCGTCCATCAATATTCTGCCATTCAAACTGTTCCACTATTGTCTAGGAAGGGTCACAGTTCACATGTTAAGCCTGTTTCTAATATAATTTGGCAATAAATTTAGCTGCTTTATATATTTGTCTTCATTCCGGTCATTAGTGAAATTTGCTTTATGTACCTCCATGTGAAATGTTGCTCTTATATCTGGGGTGCTCCCTCCATATTTCCCTTCTAAACAGGACTGAATCAGTAGTAATGCGGCCTTATTCTTTCTTTTCTACAGGTACTATCTTTGTAAGCATTCCATTGATCTGAAGTAAAAAATTCACACGCTTCATTGAAGCCCGGGTAAAGATTAAAAGTCCCTCATGCATTTACCACTCTTCCAATTTCCTAATGATCATAACATTTTCTTGACTTCTGACACCCTGATAAGGGAAGGAAACATTTTGGATATTTTTAATTTGGTTTACAATGCTAACCCTACAAATTTGTCATCGATTCCATGTTTGCGCAAACAATGAGCAAGGATGAATTTGCAGGTGTAGCAAAATAAGCCACAGAAAATATCCAAAATGTTTCCCACCATAATCAAGGTGCCAGAAGTCAAAGGGGTCCCCTTTGAAAACAAGGATGTTAAGGCCAGAAAATTAAAAGCGGTGGAAAGCATTTGGGACTTTTAATCTTTAGAGAATAGAATTGAAATAAAACTGGCAAAAAGTACACATGATTCCTCTGCTTACTGATTTTTATAATAGACAATTGCCTCTTCACTTTCTTAACTGGAGTACCTGATGGGCTCAAGTGAGCAGAAACATTGTCAACCATGGCCTATGGTACATAGGTTTGTTTTGTACAGAACAGTTTTATCTATGATTCTCTGGTACATCACTGCAAGGTTTTAGTAAAACACATGAACAAAGTTTTTTATTGTACCAAAGGAACCTCTGATGCAAACAATGCATATTACCCAATAGTATGAAATCAACATTGTTTAGGATAAATAGTAACAAGGACTCCATATTCCCTGCTAATCCTGTAACTTGAGGGAAAATCAAGATATGTACTAGAAAAGGTAATCAAAGGGAAATTGGAATTTAAAAAAAAGTTAAAACATTTCTCAGTGCAGCACCTGCACATATTTTTGAGAAATTTAAATTTAATTTGGTTCAACATTTCAATATATAGAGCACTATTTGCTTGTACAGTTGTGACTGTTATACCACATGCCTAAAAAACGGGTGATAAGATTTTAATGAAATGTGCTAAAACATTTATAGGTAACTCCTGACAAAGGATTAATCTCAATGGATATCATTGAATATTTAGCATGGTTTCTATGGTAGAAGTCATCAAATCTTCACGAAAACCCAATAAAAGTTAGTAATTATCTCACAGTAATCCTGCTAACACAGTAACCAAACCAAAAGCATAATCTTGGTTGCAATGCTAATAGTTGTGATATCAAGAATCAGCAGTTTTAATGGGAACTTTGGAGCTTTTTTTCAAGAAATTTTAAAAAGTCATAGGAAAGTAGCATTGTACTAAAATGAATAAATTTCACTGGGTACACTGGGTAAGTCATTGGTTAAGTGCTAGGGTACCCTAAAATCATCTGATTAGGGAAGGGTAATATGCTTATGAAGATACAAAAACCAAGGAGCAATAACAGTGTATGAACTTTATTGAAATGAAATGCACAAATTATGGTGCTAATACTTGCAGGAATACGAACTTGTTTCCATGTAAAAAAAAATTAAATTAGGAAAAAAAGAATGGTCTTCTATTGATGGATGCATACATGGTAGTTACAGCTAAAGGAACCATTTAGCTTCATCATAAAATAACAAGAAAAAAATACTGAGTGATCAGATGTGGTATCAAAAATATCTGAAAAAAATTTATGTGATAATAATTAAAAATAAAAAAAATAAACGCATATAAGGTGAATATGTCTACAAAATCTTGATGACTTAAAAAAATGTGTGAAGTCAATACTATCATCTTCCCATTGAATTAAAATAATTAACTGACCTCAATAGAGTTACCTGTTTTGCTTTAAAAAAAAAAGATGGGCCAGTGGACCATACTATGTTCCAATGTCATCAATCAATTCTAGTAAGGCTATTGCAATAAAATACTACTTGGTTAAATTTATAAGTCCACTTATGCATTTGTAAAGTTTATTACTGATGACAAGAATGGAGATATGTATTCAAAAATGCCCTTTCCTTTATGTATGACTGCACTGATTAAAGATTGCATCACATCAAATGGAAAACCTGATTTCAGTCACCACTGCCTATAGTATCATCATGTGCATACTGTAATATAGTCGAAATAGTGTTTGCTCCACTTCCAATATGATTAGAAATTTGCTATTACAATTCACAATGTCCTTTTGAAAATGCATGTATGTTAAGCAGCAAAGGAAGCAGTGCCAGGGTCTTAGGTGAGTATCATTGCGCATATCTTTGCTCATGTGCCTCATACACAATTGTCATTGGTGCAGTGCCTAACACTGCATCAATTAGCATTGGGTGACCATAGCAAGGACACTACAGCATTTCATCTTTTCCAGTTATCATGTGGAGCCATTTTTGATGCCATATTGAGCTTGAGCAACTCTATAAGAATGTTCTGAACAACTGCACTGTGATTTTTGAAGTGGACACTGGTAACTGTAATTTTATCAAGGTATCGACTTTTCCTGGTTTGTACACTAATTATGGTAATTACAAAATTTGTTTCTATTTTCCTTTTTCAAATACAACATTTTTAGTTTTGTTTTTAGGTTTAAATTCTATGTGACATACAGGATATTCAATCATACTCGGGGTAAAAAATCATTGATATACACTGACAGGGTGGGTTGATTATGATGACTTGGAATGCATTTGCATTTCTATTCTTTAAATAAGAAATGTAATTTAGTATACAATAATCAACTAAATGATTGGTCCTGATGGAACACACACCAACTATATGCACAAGAGCTGATAGCATTAAATTTTTTGGGGTCCCAACAAAGGCAGAGATCGAACAAATATGTTGACTTTATCACCATTAATGTTATATATAGTAATAAGCAGATACTAGTACATATTCTCTTATGGATCAAGTAAGAAGTAACAGAACTTGCAAAAAACAAAAAATATCAAAGGAGTGCAAATGAATGTCTTTATCGAATACCAATACAGACCTGGATAACAAGAGTAGTAACAATCAATAAATACCAATAAATTTCTCATTAATAAATACGTAATGGAAGAAATTCAGATAATTCTTAAGGAAAATTACCATGAATGTAACTCAAGCATGAAGACTCAAACTAAAACAGTGGAAAGCTGTGGAACAGTGAAACAGTATTCCAGAATATTGCTTATATGAGCCCAACATGGCATGAGGCAATTAAATGATAGTAGTATTGGATATGCTAACCAATTAGGTAAAACATAATTGAAAAGAGGAATGTTGATTGCTTCTAACTTCTTGGTCCACAAGTGGAAGATCATTCTTGAGTCTTTTAAAATAAAGGAAGAAATGTAATGAACATATTCAGTGAACCCAAAGAATATTTTAGTGTTCAAATAAATAACAATTTATCTCCTATTCTACTCTGAACATCTATAACATAGCAAATACGATAATTTTAGACATTCATTTTACTAAAATAATTTCATTTCAATACACTCTCATTGCTTCATAAAAAAAAGATAGTATCTAGTTCCCTTTGGTTCCTTAATGGCAAACTGGATCACTTACATCTTAGTCTGCAACAGCCACAAAAGAACTCAGGGGGTTGGGAGATGGTCACTAATTAAAAGGTATGAGATTAGTACATACTGACAGTGTTTTAAAGAAATATTGAAACCAACAACTTACATGTGAAGAAGCTAAACTCCTATCCAAAAGAAGGGATACATAATGGAACCTGATGGAACCAGGGAGAGCATCTGAAGAAAATTAATGGAATCAAGAGGGCTCTGGGGATTAACAAAGTATGATGAGCAAGACAAGCACCTTGTTTGTAAAGTTAAGTAGTATATCTTAGTTTAACCAGACCACTGAGCTGATTAACAGCTCTCCTAGGGCTGGCCAGAAGGATTACATTAGATATTTCTGGGCTCAGCTCGTGTCGCTGCGCGAAATATCCTTTAATCTATTATTTCTAGGGTAAATGTACTAACACATACCAGAGAATAAATAAATAAAGAAAAGAAAAAGGTCAGATATAAATGACTCGCTCACCCTCCAAGAGGGTGTCGGTATGAACACTATGGCGAGTGAGACCACTACCACGAGCCAAATGCCAATAGAATTCTCCCACTACAAAATCCCCCAAGAGGAGAGCCGACCCACAGAGTGGGCAGCACTTACTACTACTACTCCATCCCATGCTGCCGACTGCTGCGCCTCTGGTGGTCATCCTTTTCAGTTAGCGCACACAATTCAGACGTGCCATTTTTTACTCGGTGTTTTTTGTGCCCTTTCCTTTGGATTTATTTACCATGGAGCGTGCAGCCATCGCAGCAGCTAAGTTAAGTACTCAGTGTTTATTGCTATTTGGTTTTTTCCGGCCCTGAGCCCGTATTTGCCGTTTTTTAGGTATAAATACGAACTCTAGGTCGGAAGCATGGCAGCATGGTTCTGCCTCGTGGTGGGTTCGTTCTTGGTCGCCCATACCCAGAACATCCCCTTACTTAAGTACGCTCTATTTTAATTATCCGCTTTGTTTAGGGTACGGTCTACACGGTTTTGTCATGCATGCATGTCTTTTACCTTATGTAGGCTCCTTCCATCCAGACCCTAGCCACGGCTCTTAGTATCGGCCTCGGCTAGCTTTGAGTGGTAGACTTGCCTTCGAGTTAGTCGTACACTCCTGGATTTTTTCTCCTACTATATTGTTTTCTGTCTTTCATTTTTATTATGCATTTGAATTAATTATATGATATTTGTTAGGTTAGCTAGGCGTCTGGCTTGCTTAGCCTAGGTCATGGCCCATTGGGCCTATATGCTACCGCTCTTCAGTTCGGTTGCTTCCCGATAGCATCTCTCTGATCAGTTGGTTATGGTTCTAGGCTTAGTTGTTGTTCTTATCGCCCCGTGGTCACTACGTGATCACGAGGCAGCCAGTACGCCTGTCCAAGTCACCTTCCCCCCCTCCCGCTCTTCTATAGAGTCGGGGGGGTGGGTCGGTCTGCCCATGCTCGCTCCGCATACCCGAGCCTGCCTCCCTCTCTCCCCCCAGGCGGAGGGAGTAGAGGGACGGGACAGACCCAGACTGGACTCGACCTCTCCGGCTTCTCGGTCCGGCCGGATGGTAAGGTGGGGGGGGACTGGCCTTTCCCCCCTCCGTTGCTACCCCGTCGCTCCGTTGCTAGCCCGAGTCTGTATGTCCTCTTGCTCTTTCCCACCTTACTAGGGCTCCTTTACCACCGGAGACCTGGCATCCAGCGGAAAGGTGCTAGTCCACCCAGCAGGGTGGACCGGAACATACAGTCGGTCCCCCCCCCCCCCCCTTCTAACCACTCCGTCTCGCTGAGTTACAACACTCCGCCACGCACTGGACTTAGTCCGGTACGTTCGAGTTTTTAGGTTTAAGATCTATTATGTTAACTATTAAGTTTATCTTAAGTACCTTAAACCATCCCCCCATCCCTTCCTGTCTCACGGCCGGATCCCTCCGGGGTTATAGCCTATTCAGGCGATTAAGGGAGGGGTTATGCCCAAATTTTTTCCGAGCTCCGGCATGCAACGGAGTTCTTCTGTCCTTTAGCCTGTAAGTGATAGTCTTTAAGATACTCATGTGTCTTTTCACTTACAGACCACCAACTGTGAGCATCCTGGGATGCGCCGCCACACTTCAGGACCCATGTGGACACGAGTTTGCCGGTCCCATGCTCCATGCGCGACTCCGCACGGGGACATCCAGGTCTGGTACCACGAGACGTGTACCATCTGTTACGATCTGGTGAGCCAGCTCTTAGACGGGGTAAGTATTCCAACTCCGATAACTGGTCCTCATTTGTTATAGTGCTTAAGTTTTTACATTAATCACTCTAACTTAAGGTAAAATTCACCAGGGGTCTTATAGCCCCTATAATTTTAAGTTACGCTTTAAGTTAGTTTTTAAGTTTTAAGTTATTCTTAAATCTAATCAATACCCTCTCTTCCAGGCTCCGGCTGTGAGGGATACCGCACTGGCAACCCTGCGGGCCTGGGTCGGCGGTTTCGGGAAGAACGCCGCCAAGGGTATGCCCTACATCCTTGAGAAGAGGTTGGCGGTACTAATCTTCCCCGGAGGCAAGGCGACAGGCTACGTCGACCCAGCAGAGGCGGCCCCGACTATCGCTTTCATCCAGCAACAGCTGGCTGCCTCGTTGACAGACCAAGGCCAGGACATCTCCTCGGAAGTCGCGAACCGCCTCTTGATATCAATGTGGAAACCTATGGTAGGTGTAGACGACCTGTTGGTCGAGGTAGGTAAGTTGGACACCCAAGGGATACCCTTGGGTGCAACTGGTTCTTCTACTCCTGCAACCTCTCCATCCTTCCAAGGCTTTACGGGTAATGAATTATATACTTCTCCTGACGCTTCAGTTAGACCCAAGGTCAAGGTCAAGCAAGCAGTGAAAACCTTGACGAAGACGTCGTCGTCGTCTAAGAAGACGGCTTCGGCGTCATCCTCTTCTCGTAAGTCTCCCCCGGCTAGGAATCCCGGAGCAGAGAGATCTAAAGCTTCTGGGTCCGGCTCTAAGTCCTCGAGGAGTAGATCCTCCAGGGAGAGATCTCACACTCCAGCGGAGTCGTCAGTTCCGCTACCCTTGGTTCCAGTTCAGGGCCACCCTTCCACCTCCGCAGCAGCTCCGGCTTTGGACTCCAACGCTGGTCTGTTACAACAGGTGGGCGATCTGGTTGGGTCTCTGAAAAATAGCATGGAACAAATGATCTCTCGGTTGTCTGATAGGATTACCTCTCAGGACAACATTATAGCCGGACTGAGCCAAGCTCCTCTAGCCTCTCCTCCACCTTTCAGCACGGTGGAGCCCAACTTCCCCCGTATGACTCTCTACCTCCGTTCTCAATGAACAACCCTTGGAGAGTAGCGTCATACGCCCCCTTCCAAGACGGGCTCATCTCTATCCCGGAATGTGGAACTCGGAGGATTGAGGACTTCGAGTTCTACCCGGAAGACCTTCAGCCTCCGTTCATCGGCTACGCCAGGCTCACCGCCTCAGCCATGACTCGGGATGATAAAGTACCAAAGGAGACAGTCCTCTATTCACGTGACCAGGCTCAGAGAGAATGGCTCAGGTGTCTAGAGGACATGGATTGTTCCTATACGAAAATCCAACCTTTCAAGAGTCCGTTTACGATCTTTACGATGGAAGAGAGTACCCCGCTCCCTTTCCTGACAAAGATCGCGACAACTACTATTCCAGCAGCACAGAAGGGGGATTCCATGCCTCAACTGAAGGAAGCAGATCCTACATCTCCTTTACTTCCTTCAGCCGGTGAATTGTGGGAAGACTTACCTAACACCTTCTCAGCTGGCAAACTCAAACCAGACTGTGCTATGGAGCAGTTTGGTGAGAAGCTACCTAGGCTTCCAGATAGCCTTATTCAGGCAGAATTCGATGCCAAATCGCGGTTAGCCAGGTCCATAAAATTAATTTTCCATGGCTATGACCGAAGTGGCTACCATTGCCTATGGGTCGGAACCGCTCTTCAAGCTTCTTACCAAATCTTTGACTCAAACGGTGCAGTCGGATATGTTTGAGTTTGCCACTGCTAGGACGAATTGTAGGAAACATGTCCTACAAGAAGCAACTATTCGGCACGAGCCGAATAAGTTGCTTGCGTCAAGCATCTTGGGGGAGGCAGACCCTCTTCCCAGAAGCGATGGTGAAGGAGGTTCAGTCAGAGGCTACGAGATTGAACCAGAGCCTTAAAGACCGTTGGGGTCTTACGGCCAAGAGACGACAGGATCAAGCCGGTAAGGGTAAGGCTCAAAGGAAACCTAGACGTTTCCAGCCCTACCAGAAGAAGCAGCCACGCTTTTCTCAGCAAGTTCCGGCTGTTCCCTTGGTGCAAACAGCCCAACCTTCCACCTCAAAGGCTCAATCGCAGCCGATTTTATGTTATCTCCCCTCAGCCTCAGCCCCCCTCCCCCCACCTCTTACGCCCTCTCTCCAGCCTACAACCAGGTCTTCGAGGGTCAAGCTTCACAGAAGTATGACCGCTCGGGTAAGGGCAAGGCCAGAGGTGTAAGCGATCCTTTTCGTGGGAGAGGATCGGGAGGTCCCTTTAATAGGGGAAAACATTTCAGGGGAGGCCGAGGAGGCTACCAGAACCAATGAGGAATTTCAGGTAGGAGGGAGGCTGTTTCAACTTTCGCCACCGTGGAACTTCAGCAAGTGGGCTCAGAGCATTGTGTCAAAAGGCCTGGGTTGGAGCTGGTTAGCGAACCCACCCCATCCAGACCTTTCCGCCAACTTCCTTCCAAGGAATTGACGGAGTATGCGGAGGATCTCCTTCAGAAAGGAGCTATAGCGAGAGTCAAAAGGTTAAAATTTCAAGGACGCTTGTTCAGCGTGCCAAAGAAAGGCTCACAAAAAAGAAGGGTAATCTTAGACTTGTCCCGCTTAAACTTAGCCATTCGCTGCGACAAGTTCAAGATGCTCACGATCTCGCAGGTGCGGACCTTACTTCCCCGTGGGGCCGTCACCACCTCTATCGATCTTACAGACGCTTACTATCATATCCCTATTGCAAGGACACTTCCGTCGTATCTGGGCTTCAAGATAGGAGACCAGACATTCTCCTTCAAGGTAGTTCCTTTCGGGCTCAACGTAGCACCCAGGGTGTTTACGAAGCTGGGGGAAGTAGTAGTTCAACAACTCAGATCGCAAGGGGTTATGGTAGTAGCGTATCTCGACGATTGGTTGATCTGGGCTTCAACAGTCGAGGAATGCAACAAAGCAACACTGAAAGTGATTCAGTTCCTGGAATATCTAGGCTTCAAGATAAACAGGACCAAGTCAAGACTCACTCCAGAGTCAAACTTTCAGTGGCTAGGCATTCAATGGAATCTATCCTCCCATACTCTGTCGATTCCATCATCCAAGAGGAAGGAAATAGCGAAGTCAGTCAAGCAATTTCTGAGTCCACAAACTGGCGTCAAGAAGATCTCAGGAAAGGATCCTGGGTTCTCTCCAGTTTGCATCAGTGACGAACATCCTAATGAAAGCCAAACTGAAAGACCTAACCAGAATCTGGCGCTCACGAGCAAATGTCAGGTCCAGGGACAAATTATCCTCAGTCCCTCTGATTCTAAAGAATCGACTCCGGCCGTGGGCGAAAGTCAGGAACTTGTCGGTGTCCAGTGCCCCTTCAGTTTCCTCCACCAGGGATCACCATCCACACAGACGCTTCATTAAGCGGTTGGGGAGGATATTCCCAGTTCAAGAAGGTTCAAGGAACGTGGTCACCTCAGTTCCGTCAGTTCCATATAAACGAACTGGAAGCAATGGCAGTGTTCTTGACTCTAAAAAGGTTACGTCCGCCAAAGTACTCCCACATAAAGCTAGTCCTGGACAGCGCAGTGGTAGTACATTGTGTAAACAGAGGAGGCTCCAAGTCACGTCATCTAAATCATGTCATGGTAGCCATCTTCTCCCTGGCGGACAAGTTCAGTTGGCATCTCTCCTCCACTCATATAGCTGGAGTGAGAAACGTCATAGCAGATGCTCTATCCCGATCAGTACCTCTAGAGTCGGAATGGTCACTGGACAACAGTTCGTTCCAATGGATTCTTCAGAGAGTTCCAGGTCTACAGGTGGATCTCTTCGCATCTCAAGCGAACCACAAACTCCCGTGTTATGTGGCCCCCAACCTGGACCCTCTGGCCTATGCCACGGACGCCCTGGCTCTAAACTGGAACAACTGGGAGAAGATTTATGTCTTTCCTCCAGTGAATCTTCTCATGAAAGTCTTAAACAAACTCAGGACATTCAGGGTCAAGTGGCTCTAGTAGCCCCAGACTGGCCGAAGAGCAATTGGTACCCTCTCATTCTGGAACTGGGTCTTCGCCCTCTTCGGATCCCCAATCCCAGGCTCTCCCAGTCAGTACAAACGAAGACTGTGTTCGCTTCCTCAGGGATTCTCAAAACCCTAACTTTATGGATTTCATGAAGTTTGCAGCGAAAAGGGATGCGAATATTGACCCTCAATATTCTCTTCTTGGATCCGATAAAAGAGATTCAACTTTGAGACAGTATGATGCTGCTGTCAAAAAGTTAGCAACCTTCCTGAAAGAATCAGATATTAGGATCATGACAATCAATTCAGCTATATCCTTTTTCAGATCCTTATTTGAAAAAGGCTTAGCAGCTAGCACAATTACGACAAACAAGTCAGCCTTGAAAAAGATTTTTCAATTTGGGTTCAACATAGACTTGACAGATTCCTACTTCTCGTCTATTCCCAAGGCGTGTGCTAGACTTAGACCTTCTGTAAGGCCTACGTCAGTATCATGGTTCTTAAACGATGTTCTAAAACTGGCTTCAGAAACCAATAATGACACATGCTCGTTTATAATGCTCTTAAGAAAAACCCTATTTTTTATTAAGCTTGGCCTCAGGAGCTAGAATTTCAGAACTGTCGGCTTTGATCCAGAGATCCGGATCATAGTCAGTTCCTTCCCACAGGGGAAGTGCTACTTTCTCCGGAACGTAGCTTTATAGCTAAGAATGAAGATCCTTTGATGAGGTGGGAACCATGGAAGGTACTACCCCTTCCACAAGATGTATCTCTTTGCCCAGTTTCAGCCTTACGAGCCTTTCTATCTAGGACCTCCTCATCCTCATCGGGTCCTCTCTTTAAGAGAGAAAAAGGTGGCACTTTATCTATTAAAGGCATCAGGCAACAAATCCTGTACTTCATTAAACAAGCCAATCCTGACTCTTTCCCAAAAGCACATGATGTCAGGGCAGTAGCCACCTCAATTAACTATTTCCAACATATGAACTTCGATGAGTTGAAAAAGTATACTGGATGGAAATCGCCGACAGTGTTCAAACGTCATTACTTAAAGTCCTTGGAAGCTCTGAAATTTTCAGCAGTTGCAGCGGGGAACATAGTTTCCCCTGACTCTAACTAATCTTTAGTAGAAGATCCAGTCCTCCTTTCTACCTGCCTCACCCAACAGTTCGTCTATTCCTGCCTTGTTCATTTACGGTCACCTTGTGTCTTAGCTGCTTTTATAATGGTGTGGTGGGTGTCCCTTATTTTTTTGCTAGGGACACTCACAATTGATGATGGATATTGATCTCGTGGATGTCATCTCCTTATTTTTATGCTAGGAGATACATCTTATTGTAATGGTTACGGGTTTTGTATATTAAGTCATATACATTCCTTTATATATTATTATTGTTGAGTTTGTTTTGTTCAACTTATTATGTTAATTGCTCTAGAATTTTTGATACATAGCTTTACACAGATACCATTTTGGTACATATATGACATATTACTCCTGTATATATGTAAATTACCTTAAGTTAAGAAATATTATTAGAATTAAGTGTAATTTAAGCAATATTTCTATTTTGTATCACTGTGTATATGTATCCTTATTAGCAATTATATTCTTTTACTTTTATTTTATCTTTTATTTGAGACCTCTTTTTATTTTGTTGATTTTGTTTACAATCTTGTGCTATTTCTCTGGTACGATTTCGCGCAGCGACACGAGCTGAGCCCAGAAAAGGGATTTTGACGTAAGGAAAAATCTATTTCTGGGCGATTGGCTCGTGTCGCCAGCGAAATCCCGCCCTACCCATCCCATCGCCAAGATTGTCTGCTAACTTCAGGATGGCCACCAGAGGCGCAGCAGTCGGCAGCATGGGATGGAGTAGTAGTAGTAAGTGCTGCCCACTCTGAGGGTCGGCTCTCCTCTTGGGGGATTTTGTAGTGGGAGAATTCTATTGGCATTTGGCTCGTGGTAGTGGTCTCACTCGCCATAGTGTTCATACCGACACCCTCTTGGAGGTGAGCGAGTCAGTTATACTGACCTTTTCTTTATTTATTTATTCTCTGGTATGTGTTAGAAATAATAGATTAAAGGATATTTCGCTGGCGACACGAGCCAATCGCCCAGAAATAGATTTTCCTTACGTCAAAATCCCTTTTTTACGTGGCTAAGGGCCAATTCGTTACTTAGCAACAGGACCTACAGCTTATTGTGGGATCCGAACCACACCAAGAAATGAATTTCTATCACCAGAAACAAATTCCTCTGATTCCGCATTGGCAGAGTGGGGAATTGAACTCGGACCACCAGATCATTAGTCAAGCACGTAACCGACTCATCCAACAAAGAACTCCTTGTTTGTAAAATACAGATTATAATGTACTAGGTAAAAACTGAAGAAGGAAGATTGTGCACTTAATCCTGTTGTTGGACAGAGACAGGTGACCCAGAACAATATACTAAAGAAATTAAATCAAGGAAATCAAAAGGATGAGTTCCCTGAATCCTAGCCCCAACTGTTGAAACTTGTACTGTTTCCATCAGTTTTTATAGGAGAATCTAAAAACCTGTGGGTAGGACCCTGCAGCTGAAATCTAGAGATATTTTACTATCAAAATCAAATTAATTAGTAAAAAAATTAAACAATGTCCATTTCTCATGATCCATTATTTTCACCTAGGAGGCCTGTTCTTCATGCATACTCATGTATCATGAGGATGACGTGCAATGGCCGAAATGAAATAATATTTTCAAAAACTTGTTTCTTAATTGGTTACCTTCTTTTTTCCCACCATATCCCTGCATTAAGGGGTCAGTTGCCTGATGCGCCTTCTCCACTGCCTTCTATCAAAGGCATCATCCTCCATCATATCTTCCTTCACTTTATCTTGCCATCTAATTCTCTGTCTACCTCTTGATCCTCTTCCTCTAACAAGTTCCTTCCAAGCCCTCTTCACTCCCTCCTTGTCATCCATCCTCAACACATCCCCAGACCACCTCAATTGTAATTCTCTTATTACCTCTGTAATCTTGGCATACTACAACTCCTGCACCCCTCATTCCTGATCTCTTCACTTAACACACACACCCATGAGCAGCACAAACAAAAATATCTTAACGCTGACCCCTGCTATAATCCAACACTAACTTCAAAGTTTCCGGTTTCTCCCAGGGGCGTCATTTCAGATTTTTGTTGGGGAGCAAAGATGGTTTGGGGAGCGAAGCGAGCTTAATCATTTATTTCTTTTAGCTATTCTATGCGCTTTTTGAAGCTATATAAACAAGGTATTTCAGCAAAAATTATATAGTGCTCCTACTACTGTTTGTTTATCTCATCATCACTGGTAGCTATTACAGTAGACAGACAAGGATCAAGAAATGCATTATTTCTAAGAAATTTCATATATTTATGATTGCACATTTAAAAAGAAAACATGCTGGTACTTCTTGTGGCTTGGGGGAGGGGAAGTTAAGGCTGAAGGGGGGGGGGGGGGTGTTGAGTCTTGGGGGTGCCAGTTACCCCTCCCAAAGCCCCCCAAATGATGTCCCTGGTTTCCTCAACTGCTCGGACTTTCCTCTTCCTCAAACACCAAAACATCACTTCTCTTGGCAGTCTATCATATGCTTTCTCCAGGTCTATAAATGCACAATAGAGCTCCTGGTTTCTCTCTAGCCTCTTTTCCTGTAGCTGTCTTACTATGAAGATGGCATCCACTATCCCTCTTCCTCTCATGAATCCATACCGATGTTTCCTAATCTTTACAATCTCTCTTAATATCTCTCGTCCAGTATCCTCTCTAAAACTTCCAATCCATGCTCTGTTAGTTCAATTCCCCTGTAGTTACCACAATTTATGACATCTCCCTTCTACTTGTGTATGTATATATATATACCATTAGACTTTCCTCCCAGTCCCTTGGCATTCTTTCATCTTCCCATATTGCTTTTAATAAGTCCCGCATCCATTTCTCCCCCTCTGTACCTAGTAATTTGATATGTAATTTCAATTTGGAACTCTGATGGACCTGGTGCTTTACCATTCTTCATTTTACTAATGCTCTCTCCACTTCTGTATAATGTATCTCCATCACTGTTCCTCTACCCTCTGTGCTTCCCCCATCTCCTCTCTCTCATTTTCAGTATTTAAAAGTTGTTCAAAATACTCTCTCCGTCTCCTTTTAATGTCTTCATCTCTACAATATATTTCCATCTCTATCCATGATGACACCCAGTTTACCCAAATCCTGTCTCTGCCTTTTTCTCAAGTTTGAAATCTTATAGATATCCTTTTCTCCTTCTAATGTTCCTAGCCTTCCATTCAACAGCTCTGCCACCCTTCAAATAGCCATACCTACCCTCCTTCTCACATCTTTTTCCTCTTCTCTGTACTGTTCCTCTACACCTTGTGCATGCCTTACTTTCCAGTCCTTAAATGCTTTTGATTTTCTTTTAATTGATTCTTGCGCCTCTCCATTCCACCACCACTTTTCTCCTCTCAACACTTCATATCCGCTGGTTCTTCCGACCAGTTCCTCTGCTTCCCTCACACATATTTCTCTCATGTCTGCCCAGAAATTTTCCACTCTGTTACCTTGTCCTGATTCTACATTCCCCTTTCCAGCCATCTCTCACAGTCCTAAACTGCTCCCCCTTTTTTCCTTTAAGGTCCCACGTCTTAATTCTAAATCTCCTCTCTCTTTTTGGGTTTCCTACCTCTCATTTTAAAATCCATCACCATTAACACATTCTCCTCCCAAGATCACTTTGCAGTTCATAACATAGCTTTTGTCAGTTCCTCTAACCAAGATGAACTCTATTTGGCCTCGCACCCTTCCACTTTCATAAGTCATCAAGTACTTATCTACCTTCTGAAACCACGTGTTCATTCACGCCAATTCAAAACTCTGAGCCATCTCCAATATATAATCCCCATCTTCACTTCTAATTCCAAACCCATGGCCTCTGTGTACCTCCTCATACCCATCTCTTCTCTTTCCTATAATTAGTTTCTCCTCCTATCTCACTGTTCTAATGACATAAACTCTTGTCTAAATAACTCTTTCTCTTGCACTTGGCACCCCATCTGAGGAGTGTATGCTGATATTGTATGTATTACTTTGTCCCCAATTATTATTGGAATCTTTAAAAGCCTATCATTTACTTTCTTTCATTCTACTACTTTTTTCTTCCAGTTGTTACTTACTATAATTCCAACTCCATTTCTTCCCTCTCATGACCCACTATAAAAGAGCTATATCCATTTCCTATCTCTCTAGTCACACTCCCTTTCCACGTAGTCTCCTGCACACACGAGAAATCTATCCTCCTCCTCTCCATCACATCTACTATCTTCCTCAGTCTTCCTGCTAGAGTATGAGTGTTCCATGTACCTGCTCTTATCTTCCACCCTTTCACTAATTTCTTTGACTGCAGTCGTGACCCCTGTAGTAAGCCTTGCCTAATTATCATGCCAGTAGGGGGATTCTGATGTGTGTTGCTTACAGGGGATGCCCTAGCCGCTTTCATATTCCTTAAAACATCAGGCATGGTTTATTGCTTGGTAAAAGGGTTTTTACGACCGCATACCCTTGCTGCCATCAACCACAGTTATTGGCAGTGGGCCCCACCTTTGACTGAAAAGTCCACCTGCAAGGCAGCAGTTTCCACAGTTACTGGCAGTGGGCCTAGTCTTTTACTAAAAAAAAGTAGAACTGCAAGGCAGCAGCTGTCCTTCAGTGGTAGTATATTCTTACACTCCTACCACAGAGTACTGTTTCTTAATTGGTCATGAATAAAAATAAATTAAAAATACTTTAAACCTTTTTGGCCCTCTGACAGCTAAAACTGGACATAATAGGAAATCTTTCTCATTCCTTGCTTAATATGCTAGATAAAGAATAGGGAAGCCAAAGAATTACCTGGAACTTATGATTTAGCTACAAAAGCAAAAGTGTATGAAGCGTGACATCCACTTACTAAATACAAGCAATAGATCTCAATAAAGTGGCTTGACTGTTTGCAGTGGTAATTCCTTCTCAAAATGCAGGGGGATTTTCTAAGCTCAGATCAAGAGATGAACCACAGTAAGGTCCTCAGAACTGAAAAACTTGGCTGAAGCTGAATGATTGCCCTAGACGAGATACACACATTCTTTTGCCTACATATGAAAACTAAAAATAGTGGGTTGGATAGGATCAAAGCCCTTTTCATCACAATATTCACAGATCTTCCCCTTTGGTGACAATTTTTGCTGCTTCCAGAAAAAATCATTTGCCAATGAAACCTTGCAAGTTGAAGGAATCACCTGAACGGAGAAAGAAAGATTCTTTGGTTGTCTACTAAGCGGGTGAATATATCTGAAAATGAATCCTGATGAGAACACGGAAGAGCTGATCTACTTCAGAACTTTGCCTAGTACAGGTCTGATTAGGTTGAAGGTGGGAAGATGTAGACTTACAAATAGTCCCAACTGTGCTATAAAAAAAAAGCCTAATTGAAACCCTATCTCTAACCTTTATAATGGGTGAAGTGTCATAAGCAAGACTTATTTTCATAAAGAGCTAATGAATCGGGGAATCATGAATGGACACATATGCGCCCTTGGTATGACTGAAGTACCAATTTCCTCAGAATATGTTGAAAAAGATATACTAGGTCCACTTTTGTTACCTGATACTCAAGAACCTGGAACAGAGGGGCTCTGTATCCTTTAATTGGCAAAATAAATAACTTTTTCTGACATCAAAGTCAAATAAGGAGATCAGCAGGTAGTAACACCTTAACTTAATAGATTCAACTGAACAGAATTATGTATTGATCAGCTGCAGTATTATCATGATTTTTTTCATCATTATTATCATGATTTTTTCCATGCTATAATTTTAGATATAAATTTTCACATAAGTCTCCTAAATTGAATGCTAAATGTAAAGTACATATTAATTTAGGTTAGTAACTAGTGTGTGGAAATAACCCTAAAACATCTGTTAAGTTGAAGTGCTAATGTACTGGGATAGTGACTCTGATTAGACAGATCCATCTCACTACACCAGTCAATGAATCTGCTCCACTTTGACTGGTAGATTGCAATGGTTATGAGTGCAGCAATGTCTGATGTCTACAGCAGTGACTTGCCAAAATCCTTGGCATCTTGATTCCATGCCTGATATACTCCAGCCTTAAAGATGTAATAGTTCCAGGTTATCAAAGTACCCTGAGATAGTCCACTAGAAGAAATGAAAGGTAGGCAAACCAATGTGCCTGTGGCCATAGGAAGTCATCCTGATTTGATCCAAGGCTCTGAGTTTTCTCATCACTTGTAAAATCAGCTTGGAAGGAGGGAAGGCAAACAGCTCTAAATAGTCCCAGCAGTGCAATATGGCTTCTAGACTCCAGGCTTTTGGATTTAACTTGGCATAGCTAATTGGAAGCTTGTGGTTCAGGCTGGTTATGGAAAAACCCACTCATGGACAGTCCCGCACACAGCTTCCATAGAATCTGCAAATTTCTTGGTCCTACAACCACTCATGATGAAACTAGTATCTGCAATAACATTTTTCTACTCTTAGTGCAAAAAACCTCAAAATAATCTCTACAGTCAACCCCCGCTCTGAATTTGTGGCTTCACCTATTCGCGGATTTTTCTGTGGAACGTATATAGTACATTATTCACGGAAAATTTGCCTATTCGCTTAATTTTTCATAGAGAAATATTCACTAATTAGTGTATTTTCATTTTTTAATGACTAAATATGTACATTTGTAATGATAAAACTACTTATTACAAAAATCAGGTATAACCATTTTTTGTTGGGTTTTTTGGTGTTTGAACAATCTAAATAGGAACAATCTAAATAGGCGGTTATGTATACTGTAAGCATTTTTGGAAGGGTGTAAAGCATTTGCGGATTTTAGTTACTTTCATGTAGGTTGTGGTTCCTATCTCCTATGAATCCTGAGGGTCGACCGTATACCATTATCTTCTGCCCAAAAAGAGATCTTTATAGACAGATGAAATAGAGTCACTGACTTTGTTCATCCTTGATTCCTGAGGTGCACTGCTGTGGTAGCACTGATCATCATCAATCTAACTAACCTGTTTTGCACTTCCATAATGGCCTTGGAGAGATAGAATGATGGCCTCCAGCTCAAGGAAAATTATGTGTGCCCCCTGTCCTCTTTCAGCATGGATCCTGTTATCTGCTGATCTAGCAGAAAAACACCTCAACCATGGTTGGAAGTGTCTTTGAAGAAGAGGAATTCTGGTGGCTTCAGGGCTACAGTAACTGGGCACAATTCAAGGTCTATTAACACTTCCTCCAATGCCATGATAAATAAGGAATCTGGAAGAGATGCAGCTGACCAATATTTTTAAAGCTGAAACTTTGGTGATATCCTGAATCTGTTATGAGAATTTTTTTTTTTAGTGAGGACAGGTGACCCACCAGAGAAGGTTACAGCTTGACTTAAGGATCTAGAAACTGATAAGAGTTTTTGGAACACTGCAAGTGAAATCCTGGCTGCTGGAGGTCTTACTAACCTTATCACTGTGTCAATCTCCATCCCACAATATGTTGTTGTGGAGGAAAATGAATCAGTCTTCCAATTTATATTAAGGCCCCAGAACTGAAAACAGCTGTACTATAGCTAGTCTGGGGCCTGAATCAGTCTTGCTGCTGTCTCTGTCATAATGAAATATATTCTGGCTAATGTAGCATGAGGGCTAAAGATGTAGTATCACTACTAATGAGTGGTGCCAAGCTTATCATTCTAATGAATGATATAATGAGAGAAGTTATTTGATGACTAGACTGAATAAAATTACTCTCAGAGTAACCAACATGTGATTAATATATACACTTACTATTGGTTATCACTTATCATCATAACCATTCTCCAACCTTAATAAAGAAAAATATAGAGTAAGCATTCCCTCACCTCCAATCACCCATTTATTGTCAAAGATGCACATTTAAGAAGCTGTTTCTGTTATTCAGACACCATAAAACGTTTTCATCCCTGATGGTCAAAGTTCCTCACTGAGACTAAACCACATTCAAACATAAGAAATTTTCTATTGCTTCAAAATTGTTTGAATCTCCCAGATTTTACTTTAAATGTTTTTAACTCTTCCCTTTATTATAAATAATCATGTGAAGTGTTGTTGTGCCTCCGAGCATAAGTATGCCAAGTTCTTTAAGATTTTTATCTAAGAGAACTGAAAAGACAAAAAAATAAATAAATAAAGAACTTTGCTTCTTAGAATACTTAATAATTTGAAAAACTCAAATCTCAATACATGAGCCAAAAGCTATCCTTATATTTATATGATTTATTTAAAACTAGGCCTTCAGCAAACTCAAAGATATGGCAGGGATAATTGTTGGCTGTGACCCCACCTCAAGCCTCTAAATACTACTAAAATATGTTGAATACAGTCATCTGGCAAGTTTCTGAACCTTAAACCTCAAGCTGTCACAAAAGTTATGACTAAAAATTTTCACTCCTTCATAAGGTAAAATGATGCCATTTAAAATGAACATTTAGAGCATTTCCTTTTCTGTGATTCAGAAAATGTTATATGTATTTCATCTGACCCTCATATTGCAGAGTTATTTAACAGATACCAAAGGACAGCTGCATTACCAGCCTCTTTTTCAATGCAAAAAAATACCCCCAAAATTTTGATGCCAAAATCAAGTCTGCTCCAACTTTTGATAAGTCATAATTAAAAGGGTAAAATAATATATTCTGTTAGTTTTCTGGCAAAGAAAACTGACAAGAGCAAAGGTATGTACCAAGTAGCTTAACAAACCTTATTCTTTAGTTTCTTGATGGGTCAAAAAAGCTTTCACCAATTTTGTGGCAGTATCAAAGTTTCCCAGATTCTTATTCATCTACGTACAATAAAAACTCCTTAGCACATTCAGAATGGGCTTCAACATCCATCCTATACAGAACAGAGAAGACTAATTCCTAATAAATGTACTAGGAGTCTGAGAAAAATATTTTTAACATCTTTCTGCAACCTAACTTGGTCTAAAAATAATGTCACCATCTATTTTCAAAATACTGTTTCAGCTTTGTTTTACAGGGAACTGGAGTTCAGACTTCCTCTGTAAATTCTTGTCTACAGTTATGCACTACATATATAGTACCTGATGTTTTCATGCCCAATAACATAATCATCTGGAACACTTAACATTCAGAACTTGACGAACTATATTGTATAACACGGCTGGGGACAGGACTAGGAAGACTACTCTCATAAAAATGTGGCAATGAACCTTGTATCAAAATTATCCCCTCTCCAAAGACTAAAGTGATGAAACCCAAGTTCACCATTGTTATTTTGGTGCCTGATGAGAGACAGTCAATACAGTTTTGTGTGAGAAAAAGTGTCTGTCTGGAGGAAAATGACAGCAAAACTCAATAATTTGTTCACTGGTTTTTCAGAAAGTCTAAATAATTGGCCAATTACAGAAAACATTTTGATTAATTTAAACTCAAATCTAGATTGTATGGAATGAAAAATTCAGCTTAGTTCTTATTACATACTTTGGTGACTTTGGATGGTCTTTCATCTGTGACTAAAAGATATAATGACAAAAACTGTAGTTTTTAGTGACATGATTCACATTTGAGTTAAAAATAAGATTGTGCTACTTTTGTTTACCAGCCTCTAAGTGTAAAAAGACTATCAGGGAATGATGAACTAATCTTGCAGGATACTATTGCCAATCCATAGGAAAACTGAATCACTGAAAAATTCAGATGATGGTCTAGACAGGGAAGCCTAGATGGAGAAATAAAAGCTCTGCTCCTCCCCATTTCATGATATATGGGCCCATAAAGAAAAGCTGTATGCAGTCATGCATCAGGGAATACTAGTCATAACAGCAAAAATCCATGAAAATAAGACAAGAAGTTGACTCAGTACTTTACAAATGCTTTATTACGCTCATTGATAGGAAGCTCACCTCATGTCCACTAATCACAAATAAATGAATATTACAGAGCAGTTTGCCTTCTCTGGTGGGTAGGTGAGTGAAATAAGATTAGGTATATGTACTATAGTGAATCCAGGTCTGCTGATGCTGATGCTGCAGCAAGACCTTCACATGGCTCGCACCTTGCAAGACCACAATCAAAGCCAAATTTATAACACTGATGAGGTGGGGTTTATTATATAACAGTATCCCTGAAGGAACTTTATCAGGGGCATAAAAAATGGTGCTGAAGTCTGAAAAACACAATGCATGACCCAATTGGTGTGCATAATTGTCCTGGAGCTCAGAAATTAAAACTGTTTATTTCTTAAAAATTTAAGAACTAGCAGGAAGTTAGCAGGAAGTAACAAATTTTCATCATTTGATGTTATGATATAACATCCAAGGGAATGCCTGGATAACTGAGGACACCTTTTCCAACTGATTTCACAGTCAGTTCCTGCTAGCAGTGAAAGCTAACTGGAAGAAAGATGGCACTCCAATAGAGTTTAAGGTTTTCCTCTTAATGTAAATTTAAAGGTAGTAGTTACCAAGCACATTCTGAAAACAAAATACAGTCATACCCCTACAAATGAAAGTCCCTACGTATGAAAAATCCAGGTTACAAATGCAAAGATGAAGATTTTTTTGCTTCTGCGTATGAAAATAATTCAGGTTGCGAAAGGGTGTATGTACTGTAAAGTTCGAGATTCGCCCAGGCCGCCGAGAACAATTTTAAAACTAGCGCGCTGCCAACTCAGTAGACTCACCACCATCCTCCCACTCTACCATTGGTTCCTGATGCTAGTCACTGCTGTAAGATCCTGCTCTCCTATTGGTCAGCATTTGTCCCATCATGCCTCTATGTAAAGGCGTTCCTTGACCATTTTTTGAGGCACCGTTACCGTAAACACTTGGAATTCATTCGTTCACATAGATTTTGTTTGTTAACATAAATTCATGTTAGTGACTTCGCTTTCGTTGTACTATACTGTAAGTTACTTTATCGTGTTGTGTGTGAACTTAATTACTTATGTTATTAGCCATGGGTCCCAAGAATGTTGCTGAAGTTCACGGAAAGAAGAGGATGCTTTCTATGGAGATGAAGATGGAGATAGTCAAGAAGTATTAATGTTTTCTGCCATTTGTTAATGTGTTTCGTAAAGTTTAGTGTTAATGTTTTCTGCCATTTTTTAATGTGTTTTGTAAAGCTAAGTGTTCATGTTTTCTGCCATTTGTCCTCCTCCTCTGTCGCCACTTTCAGACATCACCTCACTCAAAAGGTAAGGTTCCACATTTTACTACATACATACGTACATGTACATACAGTATTTCTTGTACTCTGTACACTAATAGGTACACTTTATTTGCAGGTACAGACACGGTTAGGTTAGGTATTGAATTGTCCAAATTGTTGTATTTCATTGTTTGTTGGTCAATTTAACTTTATTATAAAATTTACTGTGGTGTTTTTGTAGAGCTTGGAACGAATTAGGAAATTTACATGTAAAACTTAGTTCTAGATACGAAAAAATCAGGTTACGAAGGCTGCTTCAGAATGGATTAATTTCGTAACCTGAGGCACTACTGTAACTGATAAAATGCCAACCATATACCAGACTTCCAACTTCATTTTATCACCAAGGATGCAATTTACATGGGTGCTACAACTTGGAAATATATAGAAGTTGTCATTGCTGAAATAATGGCAAAATATGTGCCCAGGCACAATATTTCAGAGCATTAAGGATGACCAGGAGGAACTTGCATTGGCAGCGCTCATAGAACAGGATGTTACTGAATAGTAGTAACATCCTGTTCTGTGAGCCTGCCAAAACAAGTTCCTCCTGGTCATCCTTATTCTTCTGAAACATTGTGCCTGGGTACATATTTTGCCATGGTTTCAGTAATGACAGCCTCTATATATCTTTCCTAGCTGTAGCACCCATGTAAATTGCATCCTTGGTGATAAAATGAAGTTGGAAGTCTGGCACATGGTTGGAATTTTATCAGTTATTTTGTTTTCAGACTGTGCTTGGTAACTACCTTGTAATTTTTTTTGGGAGCACAAAAAAATATGAACCAATGATCTTGAATATGACAACTGAACAAATCATCTTGAGAATCAGTAACACTCAGGTATACTGCACTATACACCAAGCTAAACATCATTTAAGCTGAATAAGGAAAAAAACAAGTGCAAGGAACTTGCATATGCTACAGGGAAATCCTGTTAAACAGGAACTATTCCTGACACGTTTTAAGAGAGCTACTAAAGGAGCATCTGCTTCCTCTTCTGTCATGCTATCCCTATCACTAGCATCAATCCCTGAACCACCACTTTTATGACCTACACAGCCTACTGCCAATGCCAATTAGTACCACCTCTAGGAGGTGGATGACCATATGATTAAAGCCTTGATTGAGGGCATATGATCTGATGACCTGAGCTCTCAGAAATTGATAACTCTGAACCTTTGGATATTGATGACATTTATCCCTTAGACAGCTGCTGATCCACTCCTTGGAGATCTGTTGCTCCAGAATCCTTAAGAGATTGTTGGTCGGAAGACCTTACAGGTTGTTGAGCTAGAGGGTTGAAAATTGGTCCAAAGTACTTGACAATAATAGCAGGGTCCTCTCCTGCTTCCAATCCTTTCCTGCTGTAATCTTGTTCTCATGTAAGTTCATACATCTACAAACAAGTTTATTCAATTGAAAATATAGTACTATAAAATCAAGGTAAGTGCAATCAGTGAACAGCTAAGAAGGAGCTTACGAGATTTCATTGGACTGGAATATTTCTTAATACAAGAGTAAGGCTGGTAAAACCTTTTATGAACAACCTGAAAATAAACATAATAATTCTTCTAATTTAAGCATTTTCCTAACCTCTATGAATGATAAAAAGTTATCCTCAGTTTAGTGGTGGCTATATGGCATAAATAACAGAAATAAGAATTATATGTCATTTTAAATTTAACATACATTAAAATCTACATTGCTATTGAGCTGCCTAAGCTAGGCCATCAAACAAGATAAGTTGAAAGTACTACCACTTAGCTACATAGTGTTTCAGTAGGATTACAAAAATTAGGTAAATCTTATTTCTAGCATTATAAAGAAGCAATTTCTTCACAGTCATCTCTGTGATATTATTATTTTTTTTTTTTTTCCCAGCTCTATCACAGTCCTCCAATTCAACTGGGTGGTATTTATAGTGTGAGGTTTCGGGTTGCATCCTGCCTCCTTAGGAGTCCATCACTTTTCTTACTATGTGCGCCGTTTCTAGGATCACACTCTTCTGCATGAGTCCTGGAGCTACTTCAGCCTCTAGTTTTTCTAGATTCCTTTTCAGGGATCTTGGGATTGTGCCTAGTGCTCCTATGAATATGGGTACGATTTCCACTGGCATATCCCATATCCTTCTTATTTCTAGTTTCAGATCTTGATACTTATCCATTTTTTCTCTCTCTTTCTCTTCAACTCTGATGTCCCATGGTATTGCGATATCAATGAGTGATACTTTCTTCTTGACTTTGTCAATCAACGTCACGTCTGGTCTATTTGCACGTATCACCCTATCTGTTCTGATACCATAGTCCCAGAGGATCTTTGCCTGATCGTTTTCTATCACTCCCTCAGGTTGGTGATCGTACCACTTACTACTGCAAGGTAGCTGATGTTTCTTGCACAGGCTCCAGTGGAGGGCTTTGGCCACTGAATCATGCCTCTTTTTGTACTGGTTCTGTGCAAGTGCCGGACATTCGTTTGCTATGTGGTTTATGGTTTCATTTTTCGTATTGCACTTCCTACATATGGGAGAGATGTTATTTCCGTCTATCGTTCTTTGAACATATCGGGTTCTTAGGGCCTGATCTTGTGCCGCTGTTATCATTCCTTCAATTTCCTTCGTTAGCTCTCCCCTCGTAACCATTTGCCACGTGTCATCGCTGGCTAGTTCTTTAGTCTGTCTCATATATTGTCGTGCATTGGTTTGTTGTGCCAGTCCTCTGTTCTGTTTGTCATCTCTCCTGTCTCTGTAATATTTTCTGGGTCTTCGTCTACTTTTATTAGTCCTTCTTCCCATGCACTCTTTAGCCACTCGTCTTCACTGGTTTCCAGATATTGCCCCAGTGCTCTGTTCTTCGATGTTGACGCAGTCCTCTTACTTAGTAGTCCTCTCCCTCCTTCCTTTCGTGTTATGTATAGTCTGTCCTTATTTGCTCTTGGGTGTAGTGCTTTATGTATTGTCATATATTTCCTGGTTTTCTGATCTATGCTGAGGAGTTCTGCCTTCGTCCATTCCACTATTCCTACGCTGTATCTGATTAATGGCACTGCCCATGTGTTTATGGCTTTTATCATATTTCCGGCGTTGAGTTTTAACTTGAGTATCGCCTTGAGTCTCGGCATATATTCTTTTCTGATCGTGTCCTTCATCTCTTGGTGTTTTATATCCCCTCCTTCCATTATTCCCAGGTACGTATTTGTATCCTGTCTCATCTATGTGTTTGATGTTGCTCCCATCTGGTAGCTTTATCCCTTCAGTTCTTGTTACTTTGCCCTTTTGTATGTTGACTAAGGCGCATTTTTCTATTCCAAACTCCATCCTGATGTCCCCAGATACAATCCTTACAGTCTGGATTAGGGTATCTATATCCTTGATGCTCTTACCATACAGCTTGATGCGTCCATGAACATCAGATGGTTAATTCTGTTGCCTCTTTTCTTGAGTTGGTACCCGGCATCCATCTTCTGTAGTACTTTTGTCATGGGAATCATGGCTACTACAAAGAGTAGTGGGGACAGTAGTCTCCCTGGAAGATCCCTCTCCTTGATATTAACCTCTGCTGGTCTTATTCCAGAGCTTGTAAGTATTGTATTCCAGTTGCGCATTGTATTTTTGAGGAAGCTGATTGGTGTTTTCCTCTGCCCCATATATTTTCAGGCATTCTATTAGCCATGTGTGTGGTATCATGTCGAGGCTTTCTTATAGTTTATCCATGCCATGCTTAGGTGGTTTTTCCTTTTCTACTGTTCTTCATTACCATTTTGTCTATCAGGAGCTGGTCGTTTGTGCTCCTACACTTCCTTCTGCTGCCTTTCTGTTGGTGGGGGATGGTGTTTGTCTCCTCTAGGTAGTTGTATAGCCTTTCACTGATGATACCTGTTAGTACTTCCACATTATTGATAGGCGGGTGATAGGCCTGTAGTTACTGGCTATCCCTTACTCTTGTCTTTTTGTACTAAGGATGTCCTTCCTGTGGTCATCCATTTGGGTGCATGGTGATTTGAGATACAATGCTGGAGTTGTTCTGCTATTTGTGGGTGAAAATGGCCTTGAAGTTTTAGAGCCAGTATCCATGGACTTCATCGGGACCTGGGGCTTTCCAGTTTGGCATTTTCTTTAGTTGGTGTCTGATTGTGTCTGTGGTGATCTCTGTGATCTTTGTTTTATTCTCCCTGTTTCTTCTTCCTTGACTTCCTGGAGCATGTTGCATGTTTGTTGTGTGATACCGGATTGCTCCATATGTTTTCCCAGAGTCTCTACTTGGTTTGGCTTCAGGAATTTCTTGGTGGTTGTCTTCCCCTCTTAGTTGGCTGTATAGTTCTTTTTCTGGTTAGTTCCAAATAGTTTGTTCTGTTGGTATCCCTTATTCCTGTTCATGTACCGTTGGATTTTATGTGCTTTGGCCTTAAGCCTCTGTTTTACATCTTCTATTGTGTTGTTTAGTCCCCTCTCTTGTACTTTGTATTTCTCGTTGAGTTCCTCCCTTGTTTTCTTGCTTCTTAGCCTTTTTTCTGCCATCTCTTTCAGTTTACTCAAGTCAGATCTCATCACCATGATTTGCTTTTCAGGCCGCCTTTTCCAGGAGGTTCCTGTTTTGGTTTCTGTTGGGTTGGTTGTGCTGGTGGTGTTGGTGTTCGTATCCCCATCAGTTCTGCTACTAATCTTGCTCCTGCATATGCCAGGTTATTTTGTTTCTGTGATACTGGTGGTGTGTATTATGCCCATTATTTCACTGACCTCACTTGTTTTCTCCCTTAATTTCTTGGCGGTGTAGGCTTTCATGGAGGGGATCTTTGTTCTCTCTGTATCTGGTTCCATCCATTGTCTAATCTTTTCTACCCATTCCATCCTCTCTGTTACTTCGTCGGTGTTTCTTCGTGTGTCGTTATTTGATACCTCATCATCCCTGTCGTCTTCTGTGGCATCATCTCTCAGTTCGTCTTCGTGTAATTCGTTGTCGTGTGACATTTCCCTTTCCAGTTCTTCTCTGTCTGTTGGGGAGAGCCAGTTCTTTTTCTTTATGTTTCTTACTTGGTCTGCCAGCCTCTGTTCTGTTTGGGGGGAGTTATTCCTCTCATTCCAGATGTTGATCAACCTTCTTCTATATCCTCTCTCTGTCGGGTTGCTTCTGATGTAGCATCTCCATATTTCCTTATTTTCTTCTCTTGTCCATTTCTTCCTTTGGTTTGCTTCTGTAGCTCCAATCTCAGGCTGTTGGTTTACTGTCGTTGTGGTGGTCAGTTACTGGATGAACGACCTCCAAGTACCTGACCGTCTTCCCTTCAATTGGGTTGAATACCTGGCTGCCGGACGAAGCTCCTCCCTAGTTGCCAAGGAGGTTCTCCATTTATGTCGTTGTCATTTATTCCTTCATTTCTTTCCATCATTGCTGAGTTTTGCTATTTAACCCATAGCTGGACCCTACCCCATCAGGGATAGGTACTCATTTACATGAAACATTTTTATGTATTTGCTCATAAATACACCCAGGGGTGCGTGTTGGTTTTAGTTCTTACCTTTTATGATAGTAGTGTGTCAGTTATAATTGTAATTTTGCAAAGAAAAGTGCAAGAAAATATTAGTAAAACATTTATAATCCAAAATAGTTACTGCATCTTCAATCTCAGTAAATTTACGTAAATATTTTACAACAATTATAACTCAGAATTTGTTACTGATTTTAGTTCTTATCTGTTATAATATTGTGTGAGCTATAATTATAATTTTACAAAACGGAATAAAATAAACCATTAGAAAAAACAGGTATAACTGGATAAAACTTATTATTGTCTTGTAAAAGAGGGACAAAAAGTGTAGTCACTTTCAACTTCCAGTGGAAAGTGAGAGAATTTTTTACAATTTTTTTTTTACATCATGTACATTTGCATGTCTTCCTCTTTCTATTGATGTTTTTTCTTAAATATCCTGGCTCTTAAGGGTTAAGAGTAAATTTTCATACCAAGGACCACCAGAACAAGGAAAGTCAAGATGTATATCCCGACTTCAAGCCATCCATTTAAACGAACCACTGTCATTCAATTTGAGCACAAGTGCTGCCAGTTCCTTCTGATGACAGCAAAGATGAAAAATAACCCCATAACTGAGACTAAGTTAAGTGAGTGGGTAATGATTAGTATAACTATACTTCATCCTCCATACTGAATTAGCCAGTCATAAGCGAATACAGGCAGTCCCCGGGTTGCGACGGGGGTTCCGTTCTTGAGACGCGTTGTAACCCGAAAATCGTTGTAAGCCGGAACATCACCAAAAATCTTAAGAAAACATTATTTTTTATGCTTTGAGTGCATTGAAAACTATGTAAACTTCATTCTTATTGCATTTTGCATCAAAAAACCTTCAAATATTGATTATTTTGCATTTTTGGTGTCATATTTCTTGTGCCAGATGAGCATTGTAGGCGTCGTAACCCTGGAACATGCATCGTAACCCTAGAAATAATTTCTGATGAATATAATTGAAAAGCACCTTAACCTCGGAATGTAGTAAGCCGAACTCGTCGTAACCCGGGGACTGCTTACCTTAAGATTATGTTAGGTTGAAGTCCTGCAAGTACCACTGATACCAGGTAAGACCTCACACCCTAGGTTGGGTTTAGATAAGATGAATAATTGACATTGTAATTGTTACATTTCCTTGAGTTTTTGCAGTATTTTGTTCTCAGTGTGATATTTTGTGATTACATGCAATATCACACATGTATTTCCAGTTGGTTCTCTTCCCGTTTGGAGCATATTTCAACATTGATGTTGGTGTTAAACATTAATTTTTGTTTTTACAAACCAAAACATGCAATTGTTCTATTGTAATTCCCCATTACTGTTAGATGTAGGGCAGTGCTAAGTTAAATTTGCTTTGATTTGTTTAATAAACCATGAGTTTCCTGATGGTGCTGTCTTTACTCTGATTTTGCTTTAATACCTGTTGTAAAAAGTTTTTTTGGTTGGTTCTTGCACTAGTATAACCTCTTTGTTCCCAACATGTTCTCCATTACAGGGGGATGAACATAAATTCCATGTTCTCAATATACCCTTCATTACAGTGTGCACGTAGGGGGAGGGGGGGTGTTAAGAAAGCTTCTGTGAACCTTAGAATCCTGGGAATCACATAAAACGTTATAAAACCATGGTTTACATTCTTACTAGAGCACTGGTTTTTATACCAAAATGAATAATGTAGCTATACAATATATGTACTGTAAATCTCATCGAGCATTGGTGAGATTCTTCATCTTTATAATTTTTAAAACTTTTCCAGGTAAAGGGAATCATACTGCTCCATACGTATCACACTTTCTTATGAGTAAGAGTAAGTGGCTGTAGAACATATGGTTGACATACCAAAATTCCTACATTAATTTACATTTATCTCCAAAGGTTTTTCCTAGTTCAACATAACAGCAGATCAACATCCCAAGTCCATGACGAAACATTTTTTTTTTATATATATGTGATTCATCATTCCAATATAGTCTGAAATTGCATTGGTCTGACAAACCAGTGCAGATTGTTTGTCTACATGCTAAACTTTGCAGCAACCAGTGTAGATTGTTAATCTACATGCTAAACTTAGTATAGTACTTACTTGTTCAGACCTATCATACCTTGTTTACAGCGTGCAGAAAATTTAATGATAATGCATTCAATATTATAATCAGATGTCTATTTCAAGTAAGCTACCTCATACTAGATTCTCACAATGGATTCCAGCAAATAAAAATTCAAATACTCACCAGCATGATTAGGACATGGCCAGAAAAATAAAAAATTGCAATGAATATGCCTTGTTCATTCAAATACATGATCAACAAATAGGCTACTAAAAAAAAAAAACTTTCTACAGTATTATTGCTTCAAAAAGAATCTTATATCATAATTCTATATACAGGCAGTCCCCAGGTTACATCACGTTCAGGTTACGTCGTTCCAGATTTATGGCGCTTGCCTCATGGCGCTGTTAACCACAATTTTTCAGTGCCATAAGTGGATTTACGGCACCGTTACCTGTTTTATGGTGCTGTAACCGAGACTTACGGAGCTTACAGCACTGTAACAGCGCTATAAGTGCTATTTATTCCTATTATAATTATAATTATGATGATTCAGGTTAAGGCGATTTTCAGCTAACAAGCGCCCTGCCGGGAACGGAACCTCCCTGCCGTAATCTGGGGACTGCCAATACAATAGTGGCTCAAACGACTTCATGTTTAAATTGGGATAATGGCAGTCATAATTCAATTACCATGTGATTATTTTCTTTGAATTCTGAAGAGATTTTAATTATAATCTTAAAAACCGTACAACCCATCTTACAACAAGGCAGGCAATGAACACCCAATAGGTCAATATAACATCTATGATATGTTGCAATGGTGACCTATAACAAAGATACATCATACATATAGACAATAGTGGTAGTGTAGGAAAGCAGTTTTCTGATCACCTCTGAAAGAGGGAAGACAAAATTTTTTAAATAAATTCACTAGCTCTATGGGGACCTTGAATGATCTTTAAATTTTGTGGTAAATTTGCAAAACAGTACAATTTTTATCTTCTGTTCAATTTCTTTGGAATAGTACTACCATCCTAGGTATCATTAGATTAGCCAGACCACTGAGTTAACATTTTCAGTCTTAAGGGCTGGCCAGCACAGTTTGTCCTTGGAAAATATATTTTTAATATTTTGCAACTCCTTATTTAAGGACTAGATACTCTGAAAATGCTTAAGATTCTGGCAAAATTTCTTTCATGGATTTCTTTCTGATATTTAAGCATGTTAACTGTAAAATGAGCAATTACTAAAGATATGCATGTTGTTCTACTTTCAGGGACTGGTCATTTGGGTTATTAGACGGTAGTGAGTTAATGTGGCTTTTTCTTAGCAACTTTCATGTTCTTGCCTACATGAGTTGATGTAGAAAGACTCTTCTGCCTTAGTAGGTAACTCCTCTAAGAGAAGGACACTCTAAAATCAAACCAGAGATGGTGGAAGGTATCCTTGACTTGGCAGGCAACCCTTCTTATAGATGAAGGTTACTCTAAATTTAAACCTTGGTCTCCAACTTTTAACTTTGCCATAGTCATTGTAGCATGGCCATCCATGGTCTTAGGTTTGAGTTCCCTTGTTTCAGGGTACAATCTGCTATTTTTTCTCTTTTCATTCACTTTCCTATTTTTTCGAAAAGTGTGTAGGACAGGCTGATTAGAGAGAAAAAGTTGCCTGGCAGGTTATCATGAAAATGCTTCCATTACTTAACTTTTGCTTCTCAGCTTGTAATAATTTCTAAATTCATCCTGACTGCCTTCCCTTGGGTAATGTAGCAAACCTGGAGTGTTTCAAGGTGTCCGGGCTTCACCTTGTCAAACAATAGCTTCAGGTGTTTTTTTTAACCATTAAACGCCGAAGCGGTAAAAAAAAAATGTCTCCCGTGTGCCGGAGGTGTTTCAGAGTGAGCGCCGAAGCGGAAAAAATATTTTTTTTCAAAAATTCACAGCGCGCTTAGTTTTCAAGATTAAGAGTTCAGTTTTTGGCTCCTTTTTTTGTCATTGGCTGAGGTTTAGTTATGCCAACCCATCCAGAAATGAAAAAAATTATTATCATTATCAATATATAAATAATGCGATATATGATAGCGCAAAAACGAAATTTCATATATAATTGTATTCAAATCGCGCTGTGCGCAAAACGGTTAAAGTAACGAGTTACTTCTTTTTTCGAATTGTAATGTACACTAAATTGCGATCATTTTGGTATATAACACATTGTAAAACGATAAAAGCAACAACAGAGAAAATATTATCACAAAATAAAGCATGAACTTCGTAACGCACGGACGTAAACAGATATTTTTTTCAAAAATTCACCATAAATCTAAATATTGTCCTAGAGAGTTCCAATTTCTTTTCAAAATGAAGACAAATGATTGAATATTACTATACTGTAAGAATATTAGCTTACAAATGCAGTTTTCGACCATATCTGACTAGGTAAAGTTGACCGAATGTCGAATTTTTTATATATATATTTTTTTATATGCAATTATTTCGGAAATAAGAAAAGCTACAACCTTCAAATATTTTTCGTTTTATTCTACATGAAATTGCGCACATTTTCATATATAAAACTCTATGAAATGCCTAATATGAAACGGAGCAAATATTCCGAGAATGGAACGTACGCATTTCGGAGATTTATGGCTGAGAATCCGCGTGCTGAGAGAAGGAAAGATTTTTTTTTAATTCACCATAAATCTAAATATTGTGCTAGAGACTTCGAATTTGTTTCAAGATGAAGATAAATGACTGATATTACTAGGACTGTAAGAGTTTTAGCTTACAATTGCGTTTTTCGACCATTTCGGTAGAGTCAAAGTTGACTGAACGTGGTTTTTTTTCTATTTATCGTGATTTATATGCAAATATTTCAAAAATGAGAAAAGCTACAACCTTCAATTATTTTTTATTGAATTCTACATTAAATTGCGCACATTTTCATATATAAAACTTTATGTAACGGCTAATTTAAAATGGTGCAAACATTACCACAATCGCATGTATGATTTTTTCGGAAGAGTTACCGCGCGGACGTAAGGAAAAAGTTTTTTCATAAATTCACCATAAATCGAAATATTGTGCTAGAGACTTCCAATTAGTTGCAAAATTAAGTTAAATGATTGAATATTACTAAAATATTAGAGTTTTAGCTTACAATGCGTTTTTTCGACCATTTCGATAGAGTCAAAGTTGACCGAAGGTTGAAATTTGGCACTTATCGTTATTTATATGAAAATATCTCAAAACTGATAAAAGCTACAATCATGAGTATTTTTTTGTTGTTTATTTTCATAAAATGCGCACATTTTCATATATAATACTTCATGTAACGGCTAATTTAAAATGGTACAAAAATTATGTCAAAGTGACGAAATAATTTCCGAGATGTGTCACAGATACTTTTTAGTGCGGCAAGAAAGAAATTCGCGCTTGCGCGCCTGCGTAACGATTGTAAACAAAAACAACACCTTGATCCGTGAACTCCCAGCATCCCCCAAGGCGCGTGATTCAAGAGTTTTCGGCTGGTAGGCCTAAAAGTATTTTTCCGCGAATTTTTAAAAAAACTTTTGTATGTCGACGTAAAATACGTCCAGTCGGCACCCGAGAGACAAAAAATGTCGACGTAAAATACGTCCAGTCGGCGTTTAAGGGTTAATGACATATGGTCAGTTTCACATATCCTTTTAATGAAAATATTGTAAGTAGCATAAATAATGCTGCTATTGTTGATTTTATTGTCTGTTCTATTTATTATTACTATGTTGTTGTCATGAATATATATATTAAATTTTCTTCTAATTTAAGGTGTTTATCTGAATTCCTTCTTTAGACATTGAACTTACCCTGGGCCTGCTACTTAATACTGGAAGTAAAATTGCAGAGTACTTTACTCAAATATTCAGTCCTCATGGTCACATTATCTTGATCTACAGAGTTATGCTTGTGACTATGTGATGTCTTTATCTGAGGCACATGTAAGTACGTAGTAACAAGTCAAAGGTTGAATTTTTTATCCCAGGGATTAATGGCCCTGACTTCATTTATTGCCACAATATCCCACATGTATACCACAGGTCTGAACAACCTACTTATCATAAAAAACTTGGAATTTAATTAAAATGAACTTCTTTGTTTTAAGATTTTTAGTAAGTTCTACCATAGTTATGTATTTGCTCTTTACCATAATTCAAATATTGATGATTCTATATGTGACTGTCGGTTGAAGAGAATTAGAATGGTTTAGCAACAGGATTCAAGAGCTTCATTCTTTACTTATGGAGACAATGCTAACCACAGCAAGTGGCTTAATTCAAATTCAACTCATCAACATTAGAACTCATATTCAGAGATATTCGAGCTATCTTAATGATAGGTCTGTGAGTATATAAGCACATCTGATCACTGTGCCATTGAGATGGACATATCTGTCAATCATTACAGCAGGTAGTATTGTATTCCTACTGCCACCATTGGAAAAACAGTCTGACTGAAATCTAAAGCCAAATGGGACTGCGTTACTGAAACTTGTCAGACATTTAATATTTCAGAGCCAAAATTTGATCCAAAATCTCAAGATCTGATCCAGATTTCAAGAGGAAGTTAAATGAAATACTGAAAGCTATTTTTAGAAAGGTATATATCCATTGAAAGGTCATGAAGATTAGGACAAATGACCAGCCATGGTTTGATTATACAGTGCATGTAGACAAGCAAAGCATGACAAACAGACCAAATTCAACAAATGGAGATGAAACCATTTGCATAAAAACTAAGCCAATTTTGTTGTTTCACTGTGCTGTAAACAGAATTTGAAGCTAAGCTAAGCAATCAGCTAAGGATGTCCCTCTCTCTGATAGTATTTGTCTCCTGAACCTACTCTTACAAAATCTGCATTTTGCTCTGGGGATGTCAAGAAAATTCTTGAAGACCTCAGTAAATGGAGTAGTGAAGATCCTGTTTTTCCTTTCCTCTGTTTTTTCAAAAAGGTTTCTAGTGTGTTGTCTTTCAAGATTAGTAGATTCTGTGGATTTTAAAGTAGATGTATCTTCCTGATGAATGCAGGCTTAATAAAAGTGCCTGTTCAGAAGAATGGCTGATCTGTGGACTGCAGTAAGTATGCCAATTTTTTTTGTCCCTGTGATCTCCAAAGTTATAGAAATATCTATTTTTTAGCTGCTATTAAGTACTATTTGCTAATAGTCAATATGTATATAAGAAACCTGCAATACTCTTTTAGATTTGACATGCCATTTGCAAAAGAACCCTGATAAAGGTTTTGAGTGTAGAGTCATTCAAATATATTTTAGTACTGCTTCCAATAGTAACTCACAAACACTTATTTTTAAACTTCAGAATCTTAGAGTGGGTAGATATGTTTTAGGATTAGTACTTCAAAATTTCCTTAGTGGTAGACAGTAGGCGAGATGCTGTTGATGGAACAAGTGTTATGGCTGTTGGCCTGGAAAACAAGATTGTTCAGTATGCTAAAGTTGCCCTTAGTCTCAACTGTGATCTGGAGCAGATTAGCGAGTGGTGTAGTCAGTCGAGTATGAGGCTGAACTTCATTACAATGAAAACACTATTATAGTAGTTAGTAGATCTGGTGCTGCCTTTCCATTCTCTCCGCTGAATGGGTCTGAACCTTTATATTTGGTGTAACTTTTGACTCCTATCTTACTTTTGAAAAACATCCAATAAAAAGGTCAGCACATGCTAGCAAAAGTTAGGTATTATACAGAAGACCTCATTTATGACAATGATCAAATCAAGGCAGTTCTTCTTAGGTCAATTGTCTTCCCTTTACTAGAATACTGTTCTTCAATATGGACGTCTACCTCTGCCAGAGATTTATCTCTTTTAAAGTGATTCATGATAGTAGGTTTTTGTCCTTAAACAAGCATTTATGACTTGGACCACTGATGAATGGTCTCTTGTTTGTCAATTTTTTGTAAGTTATATTTCAAAGAGAACTTTGTCTATCATAATTGATCCATAGTCTTCTTTTCCTGCTGAAACTGACCAGATTAGCTGAGCAGCAGCACCAATATGCAGTAAATGTACTATGCTGCTGAACTTAGTTCCAGAGGTCTTTTATTTATCATACTGTTGAACTGGGAAACAGTCTCCCTGAGGAAGTTGTGAAATTAGAACCTCAAATGTTCAAGCAAAGATGCAGTGCATTACTACCCTAAAACAATTCACCATCTATTCTAATAGTTTGATTATATTTTCATCTAGTTATCTATTAATTTACCCTTTTTCTCTTCTTATATGCAATCTTCTTTCTGTATTTTCTATTATCTTCTGTCATTTCTTTCCAATAAACACCAAGCTCCTTGAATTTCAAGTCAATGGCCCCTTTGAATTAGGGTTTATCTTGCGAATATATGCAGAGACTCAAGGCGATATTCAAGTCAAAACTCAACGCCGGAAATATGATAAAAGCCATAAACACATGGTCAGTGCCAGTAATCAGATACAGCGTAGGAATAGTGGAATGGACGAAGGCAGAACTCTGCAGCATAGATCAGAAAACCAGGAAACATATGACAATACACAAAGCACTACACCCAAGAGCAAATACGGACAGACTGCTATACATAACACGAAAGGAAGGAGGGATAGGACTACTAAGTATAGAGGACTGCGTCAACATCGAGAACAGAGCACTGGGGCAATATCTGGAAACCAGTGAAGACGAGTGGCTAAAGAGTGCATGGGAAGAAGGACTAATAAAAGTAGACGAAGACCCAGAAATATACAGAGACAGGAGAATGACAAACAGAACAGAGGAATGACACAACAAACCAATGCACGGACAATACATGAGACAGACTAAAGAACTAGCCAGGGATGACACATGGCAATGGCTACAGAGGGGAGAGCTAAAGAAGGAAACTGAAGGAATGATAACAGCGGCACAAGATCAGGCCCTAAGAACCCGATATGTTCAAAGAACGATAGACGGAAATAACATCTCTCCCATATGTAGGAAGTGCAATACGAAAAATGAAACCATAAACCACATAGCAAACGAATGCCCGGCACTTGCACAGAACCAGTACAAAAAGAGGCATGATTCAGTGGCAAAAGCCCTCCACTGGACCCTGTGCAAGAAACATCAGTTACCTTGCAGTTAATAAGTGGTACGAGCACCAACCTGAGGAGTGATAGAAAATGATCAGGCAAAGATCCTCTGGGACTATGGTATCAGAACGGATAGGGTGATACGTGCAAATAGACCAGACGTGACGTTGATTGACAAAGTCAAGAAGAAAGTATCACTCATTGATATCGCAATACCATGGGACACCAGAGTTGAAGAAAAAGAGAGGGAAAAAAAGGAAAAAAATGGATAAGTATCAAGATCTGAAAATAGAAATAAGAAGGATATGGGATATGCCAGTGGAAATCGTACCCATAATCATAGGAGCACTAGGCACGATCCCAAGATCCCTGAAAAGGAATCTAGAAAAACTAGAGGCTGAAGTAGCTCCAGGACTCATGCAGAAGAGTGTGATCCTAGAAACGGCGCACATAGTAAGAAAAGTGATGGACTCCTAAGGAGGCAGGATGCAACCCGGAACCCCACACTATAAATACCACCCGGTCGAATTGGAGGACTGTGATAGAGCGCATAATAATAATAATAATAATAATAATAATAATAATAATAATAATAATAATAATAATAATAATAATAATAATAATAATAATAATAATAACCACAAGGCCAAGTATCTAATAAATGATCAAATTTAAAAACTCCAACTTGTCTATTGTGGTCTGTTTAAACTGCCTAAAAATAATAATAATAACAATGGCCTGTGCACTCATTACCTATACAACTCAGTAATTTACCTCTCTTACCCCACAATTAAGCTGAGGATACAATCTCTCCTATAAGTCAGTAAAAGTTAAGAAATACACCATCCAGTAAATTCCTCCTGGAAAATATTTTCGATTTCAGTAAAAATTCCCAAATATCTTTCTAAAGTCCACTGGGAAGTTTTCATATTGTTGATACCCAAGAACCCTATCTCTTAGTTTCTCAACTTATTTTTCCTAACATAAGCAGAGATTTTACTGCACTCTATGCAATCAGGACAGCTGTTGTCATGACATTTTAAAAGGAATACAAACTTTGACTGTGTCCTTCATCTCTAACCCCAGAACATCTGTCTTATGAAGCAGTTTTACAGCTTGTAGGGTACTTTGTTAAGACAATATAGGTACTCTCATGAATCACTGTCTTTTTGTAATTACAGTGTGAGAAAGTGTCATTGGATCCAGAACCCTGGAACTAATGCCTGAAACAACTTCTGGCCTTCTTAAAAATAAACTGTTTTTCTCATCACCATAATGATCATGAGATGGCAGAAACTGTAATTTAATAATAACCAAATTTCAGCATCGTAGTAAATCCTTCATGTAATGTTTTACCTTTATTCATACAGTATTCAACACAACAAATCAGAAACACACTAAATCTGCCAAAAAATCACATAAGAAAAATCATGGACTATATCCAGTACGTATATATTCTGACAATACATAGGAAGATTACTACTAAACATGGTGTAGTGATCCCACAGCTTCCTCTTTGTAAGTATGGATACCTTATTTGTACCAAGTCAAGTACGTTATTGCAGCTTTGAGGAGTTACTTCTAAAGCATTTTGGAGTGACTACACAATAAAATCCATTGGGTCAGGGTTCAGTAATGTGATGTGTTAATGTACATCAATAATCAATTACATATGTACTGTGGGTAGTCGCACATTATGGAAGAAAGTAAAGATTTGTAGTTCTTACCTTAAAATCAATTTCATTGGTAATTCTTTAAGCATTCGTCTGAAAATTTCAAGCTTGCACACTATGGTTATTCTCACCATATCAAAAAAGATAAACTACCGATTACTTTCATTTGATATTATGAGAATAATCTTTGTCTGCACCCTCAAAAGTTTTGGGTGAATACTTACAAAATTACCGTTGAAATCAATTTACAGTACATGAACAGTTAATCTTTAATCCCATATGGTGTGGCCATTTACAGTATTTGATTATTGTTTAAGAACAATGCTGTATTGTCATGAATTTAGTAGAATAATTAATAGCAGAAACAAAATATGCTAAAATTTCTATTTAATTTCTCAAGATATATATTTGTTTTTTATATCTGTCTGTCAAACAGTCTCGAACAGGTATACTGATGAGCTCTGAAATCACTGAGAAGAGGAATTATTAATGACTTGACCAGTGCATTCCCAAATGCTATTAACTTATGGAAAAGAGATTTTGTTGCTATAAAAAAAAATATGACCTGAGATGGCACAGTCACCAGATGGCATTAGATGTTTTGGAAGGTAGAAGGAAATTTGAGCAGATATCTGCTAGAGCAAAAAAGTGCCAGGCAACATAATCCTTACTTCCGTGATTCTTTTACCATTCTGGGCTACTTTCCCTATTGAGGGCTTTGAGCTTATAACATTCTGCTTTTCCAACTGGGGTTGCAGCTTGAGGAGGAGGAGTAGTAGTGCGTACATAAAATGGAAAACAAAGCTGTAAGGACGATACATGTGAATGCTACCAAGTATGCAATTCAAGGTTGAGATTTTTTTTTTTTTGAGGGGGTTGACATTGATGATCTTGTATGTAGTTATGCTGAACGGATATTCGGACATAAAATTTTTTTTTTTTTTACAAAATTAAAAAAAAAGGTGTCCATTCTTTAAGTAGCTAATACAGCTACTGGACAGACGTAGAAGTGATTGGCATTATTTTTTCTCTGAGGGGACCCTATTTGAGAGTAAAGACATTACAGCAACAAAAACTGTCACCTTATTACCTCTGTTACAGACTGACCATCCCAGTTACTTAACACAGCATCAACTTGAACTTACCAGGGTCAGTTTCTGCCCAGGAGGAACAACAACTCGATATGTCATATCGTTGATCTCGAGGTCGAAGTCGTTCATAAGTAAGGATTCGATGCTATCGGACGAAGAAATTCGAACACCATCTGAAAAGGCCAAAATCATGAGATCTTCAATGCCATAATCAGGTGGAACAGAAAACACTGATGAAAACAAGGTACCAAATACATCAGTGCAAAGACAAAATTCATTTGTCACCATCTTAATGGATTTCCCCAGGTAATAAAAATATTGCAAAACTGTCATAAACACAGTCAAGAATCATTTTAACACTTAAATTTAAGGTTATGTTACTAAATGCAAAAATCAGAGCATTTATATTTTCATGAAGTTTCCTTTATTTATATACACTGATCATTCTTTAGCTACTGGGAAATGTAACCATGAAATATACGACGCCCATAGTACTTCCTACAGTAATTTATTGGGAACTGTTAACCAACGCCTCCTCAACACTTAATTGTCTTAAAAGGTACAATTGGAAATAAATGACAGAGCAACCAAATCATTATAAGGTAAAACAATAATATAAGAGACACGGTAAAAGTGACCGTACACTAAGTCAATCAATTCATTTGTGAATCAATATGATATGAAATAATATGATACTGAGAAGTCGAGATAGAAGCAATGAGTATATGTAGGAAGAGTTTGAGGAATTTTATCTTTGTTTTACAAAACTCATCTCAGAGAGAGAGAGAGAGAGAGAGAGAGAGAGAGAGAGAGAGAGAGAGAGAGAGAGAGAGAGAGAGAGAGAGAGCAGCAAAATGAATTCTGTATGAGAAATACTTAACTGAGCCAATCAATCACTACTTAGGCAACATCATTCAAATATTGAGACATTCATGAAAGTTGGCATGAATGAATACCATGAATTCATTTAAATTCATAGGGCCAATGTCCTACTTACTTTGCAATACCAACATTGTGCCATTTTCCAGGCATTCTAATTTTATTGCTGCAAATTTCTTAATTATCCACTTATTTCTGAATCATTCACAAAGTTTAAGATCATGACGAAACACATGCAATGTCTGAATTTTGATAATTTTTTTTTTCTAAATTAGATTTAATGAGTTTATGTTCCATAACAAATTAATCAAACTGAAAAATACCAATCATACCATCTATACTGCTCTCATCTCTATCTGAATGATGACCTTATGTGCCAAACAGATAACTAAACAAACTGTCAAAATTGCCTAGGTATAAAAACTACACTTTGCACCATGTACACACATTAAACAACAAACAGGGATTAGAGACCCATGTTACCAACTACCTGCGGTTCTGAGGAGTACCCTGTCAATGCCATGATCTTCGTGAGTGAGCTGATTGATGAAATCTTGTACGGTGTGAGTGACAGGCCGGAGGGTGAAGCGACATAGATCTCGACGAGATGGGAGGGGCACTGTCAGCTGTGGGAGCCCGTTACACACCTGTACTGTTACACCTGGTGGGGAAAATGAGGACAAAGAAATCAGTTCTCTCGTTTTCTAGTGCTTCCTTGAAAAATATCCAATACACATGCAGACCTGCTTTTGTTTTCAAAAGACACTTTTAACAGGAAATGGAAACTCAATACAACTCTCTTCCACAGGCCCGTACCCAGAGTTTTCTTTTTATTGGGGGGGGTTGTTTTTCCCAAAACTCGACCTTTTCTTCTATATATGTCATTGCAAATATAGGTAAATACAAGATGAAATATTTGAACATGTTATTTTAGTTATATTAAAAAGAAAAATCGGGTATATGGTCTATGCACTTCTACCTGATTCGATGTGATTCAAAGTGCTGACTTTGGTTAACAGAAAATATAGACTTCCAGAAATTTTGGGGGTCGTTTGACCTTCCCAACTGCCAACACCCTTGGTACAGGCCTGTTCCAGTGCTTTCACAATCTACTACATGTTGATGCAACTGAACAATGAGCATAGCTAGATATGGAGTTAGATACATTAATTCATTTAAATATGAATAATTTTCATTTCACTAAAGAAAACATTACTAATAACATATTGATAAATAAAATATAAGCATCATAAAATAAAACTAATATCCTTTTCATAAATTACATAATTCAATATATATTGCAAGTTATATTTTTTTATCTCATTTACAAAATATGTTTTTATTGGATCCAGTACTTTTTCAGCTCGTTAAAATAGAGAGAGAGAGAGAGAGAGAGAGAGACGAGAGAGAGAGAGAGAGGATGAGGAGAGAAGAGAGAGAGAGCGGAGTGAGAGAGAGAGAGAGCAGTACTGAGGATTTTACTGTTAGTAAAATCATATAATTTATATCAATCTCTGTTCAAAGTTGCAGTTTTAAACTTGATAAAGTACCGGTATATATACAGTGGACCCCCCGTATTCGCGTTCTCCAGATTCGCGGACTCACACATTCGCGGATTTCTCTCGGGAACGTTTCCCTGCATTATTCGCGGAAAATTCGTGATTCGCGGTATTTTTTCTATGAGAAATATCCACAATTCCTGGTTTTTGTTATCAATTTCATCATAAAATGCACTTTTTGTGATAAAAACTATTAAAAAAAAAAAACACCAAGTATGAAAATTTTTGAGTTTTTGGTTTTTCTTAAGTTTTAACTAACAAAATGGGGTGTTTTTAGCCTTTTTATAGGGGTTCCAAACATTCGCGGGATTCTAACTATTCACGGGGGGGTCTGGTACGCATCCCCCGCAAATACGGGGGACCACTGTTTATATATATATATATATATATATTATATATATATATATATATATATATTTATATATATATATATGATATGATATATACACATATATATATATAATATATATATATATATATATATATATATTTATATAATATATATATATATATATGTATATATATACTATATATGTATATATATATATATATATATATAATATATATATATATATATATATACGTGTATATATATATATATATATATATATATTATATATATATATATATATTATATACGTATATACAATAAAGATTTTCTCAGTTGAATGAAAATGCATAATATGAATTATGAAATTCAACAAGTACCAAGAGATAATGATTTTCATATGGTATATACATGTTATTATGCCTAATTCCAGGTAAAAATTTGGTAGCTGTAGCTTCAACTCCAAAAAGTTGCAAAAATGAGAGGGTATAAAAAAAATGGGGGTTATGACCCCTTTAGAAACAGCCCTCGAATTTCAGACTCTGACTAAAACCTTCCTGGGGGAAGGGTACTATGATGAAAATTAGGTAGCCCTAGCTTTAACTTAAAAAGTTGTAAAAAATGATTGGGTATAAAAAATGTGGGTTATGATCCCATAAAAAAGGCCCTAAAATTTTGGATTTTGACTAAAACCATCCTGGGAAGAGGGGAGTCTATGACAAAAATTTGGTAGCCCTAGCTTTAACTCAAAAAGTTGTAAAAAATGAGGGGGTTTAAAGAACGGGAGTTATAACCCCCTTAGAAACCGCCCTCAAATTTTTTATTTTGACTAAAACTTCCCTAAGGGAAGGGAAGTCTTATGATAACATTTTGGTATCCATAGCTTCAACTCTAAAAGTTGTAAAAAATGAGAATATGAAAAAGCGGGTTATGATTCCTTTTATGATTCCTTTAGAAACGGCCCTTGAATTTTGGATTTTCACTTAAACCTTTCTGTGATGTAGAGAGCACCCAGAACCTCTACATCACAGTCTTTGCACACCATTCTTAGGCACAGGCATCCTCATCAAGCAATGGAACGAGGCCGAGACAGGTCACGTCAAGGTATAACTAACTTCCAGCCTTCCACTGCTGAAATGGCCCTCATTCTAAACATGTCTCACCTATGAGCAAGGAACAGGCCAAAGGAGTCAGGGCTGACTTGGTCAGAATGGATGGCTAAGAAGATAGCCGCCCTTCAGAGGTAGACAAGGGCCTCTATCTGCAGAAGAAATCCTGGAATTCTTCCAGCTGGAGGACTTCCTGTCCTACACCCGCTCCTGAGCTTGCCACCTATTTGGTGGATCAAGATCCCAAAGCGATTGTGAAATGCTGTGTGTCAATGTCTGGGACACCCACCACCCACTCTAGAGTTCCCCAAGTAAGAAAATCCGTCCTTCTGCGCCTCCTACTGCCAACTCTCAGTCATCCCAGCACCCAAATAATCCGCCACTGAAGCCCATGTGTGGGCGTTGTAACAAACCCAGGCACTCTTCAGAACACTGCCAATCTGAAGCAGATTCCTGCAACAGGCTCCTCCTACCCCTCAGAATAATGGTCATTGGAATTGACACAGCAGCCAAAGCCCAATTTTAGCAAGAGCTTCTGTGACTCATGCAAAGTGTATGGACACACCTCTTCCTGGGCGCATTGCCCCAAGAAAGCTGCCGTTCCTGCCACTACAATGGCAGTGATGAATCCGTAAACTCTACACCCTCCAGCTCAGGGCCCTATATTTGTTGCTCCTCCCAGCAGTTGCTACCCTGCCCACCAAGTCCGAGGATTCAATGACTCTGGTGCGCAGATGTCAATAATTTGGGAGGATAAAATTCCTCATGGAGCTCAAGTTAAGAGGCATCAGTTAATCACAATTAAGAGCATCAACTATGTTAAAATGTTCTTGCCTACTGTTCAGCTGAGATTCACACGACCTCACCATTCTAAAATAAGTACTTTGGCAGTAGCTACCTATATTCCGGGAGGTTATGCTACTTATATACCAGGAGGTTAAGACAGTCTTGTTAGGACAGGATTTTAAGTCTCCTTCTGCCTTTGTACAAGCTCAGGGCCCCCACCCTTACTTAGCTCCAAACCGATTCTACAGTCCTCTGAGACCTACCTCTGCACAGCCAGTGCCACTTGGAGGTATCAGGCAGTGCCATGCCCTGTCCATCATAGCACTGAGCCACGTTCAATTCCTCTCACTATGCCAGGAACAGCCTCAGTGCAATGGCAAGAATTGAGTCACCTTCACAGAACTCCCTGTCCAGGCTACTTCTCCTCTGCCACTGGCTCAACTCCGCTAGCAATGCTGACAGCCGAAGGAGAGCCAATACCAATAGAAATTCCCCAGGGCACTCCTGACCATAGCAGGAGCTCCACCAACAGTGCAGCCTCACAAACTGCCCCAGAGTCAGTCACCCTTAATTGGGAGCCTGTAACAGCAGCAATCGCCTCCTCTTCTTCCCCTATGTCAGCAGCTGACCAGTCCAGGCATAAGGACTCTGCCGACCTCAGTTGGCCAAAGAACCCAAGGATCTGAGCCAAGATGCATTAGGAACAGGGATGAATGCCATTGTTCTGGCTGTTGCAGCAGCTGGGGCCAATGCTATCCCGGTATCTTCCATGGACTTGGGTCTCTCAAGTCCCGCCCCCCCGGCATCGTCAAACCGACCTTGGAGAGGTTGCAGGAAAAAAGGTATAGGGTGCCGAAGATTCCAGCAAACTTGGGGGAATCGATAGTGTGACGAAAAGCCAAAGAGTATCTGGGTCTGGACACCGGGAATCCTTGGGGGGAAGTGGCCAAAGATCTGGGTCTGGGCACCATTAATACTTGTTAACCCAAAGTGCCAAGCATCTGGTTACTACACTTACCATTTGTACTTGTTAGAGCAAGAGACTTTTATTTCTGGGTCTGGGGCCCCTTTTATACTTGGGGCACAGTTTGATCAAGTACTTGGTTACTGATTACCTCACTACAGCCAGATACCTGACCCTTCATCACAAATACTAAACAACTGAATACTCTAAAGGTAACAGTGATCCCTTGTAGAACTTAACAATCAAGAAAGCAATCCGACTAAGTTCATTAAAATAGATGTGAGGTAATCTTAATTAAAGGGCATCACTCCTTCAACAATTTGAAATCTAAGTATTTCCCTGGTTCTATTTCATTTGAGGAAAACAACACAATAACCACTCTGTATTTCTACCTAAACAAAAATAAAATATAATACTGGCAGTATAGTAAAATGCTCATATAAATTTTAAATACACAAATTTATTTCTACTCAAAATTTACAAGTGAAATTCACAATCTCAGGAAAATTGTTGTTACTTGAAAACAAAAGTTTAATTATTTCTTGAATTAATTATTCAACAAAATTAAATCAAAGTTTATCAAGAAAATTAATCAATGCAACTTATAAAGGAATAATTAAATTTGAAAAGAAACTTAATTAAATGCAAATTAATTCACAAGTGTTAGATTAAAACATTTATACAATAAAAAATTATTCAATCTAATTAAACAAAATGAAGAGAATACAAAAACACAATATAATATGAAAATTAGTAAAAGCATTGACAGTACAAACATTAAGCATATAAAATGGACATGTCAAAAAAACAAAAAAGAAAAATGCATAAAAAAGATAATTCTATTCAAACACTAAAATAAAAACCTCGAAGTGCACTTCAAAAATATTTGTAAATTACCTTCAAATGCAGTTGCAACTCCTCACTCAAAACGAAAGGCCTGTTACAATCTTCAACACTTTCGTGGGCACCTTCACAAAAGCAATAATAATAACACTATGCTCAGATTCCACAAACAACACATATGTTACAACACGGAGCTAGTAATATCGAGTGACTAATTTATACAAAAACATGAGTTACTTTATGTACGCTAGCAAGAGAGAGAGAGAGAGAGAGAGAGAGAGAGAGAGAGAGAGAGAGAGAGGTGAATGGGGCCCCTTGGTTGAGCAACACGTTCAAGGCAAAATATATTACATCATCTTAGTTATGTCATGGAATTTTCCAATTCACAATTAACTACATACGAGTCGATAAGTCCTCTTTTGACAAATTGAAAGAGATAAGAGTTAATTTATTAGATATATTAAATGGTTTCCTAGCATTAGAATCTTTAATTAATGCAAGTACGTAAACATGAAATGATATTGTGTAGGGAAGATTCCCGAATGACCTGATGCTGTATTTGGGAGGTCCCTACACATTCGTTTGCATACATGGATGAATAGCTCCCTTGTGTTTGTCAAGGAACTGCTTAGAACGATAAAAAATTGGCTGGCTAAAGCATTTTCAAGTTGTGAATAACAACCTTCTCTTGAGGCTTACGCTCCTACTCTTTCTCTCTGTCTTACGTACGTTTCAGAATTAAATGTTACACTACTTAAACATGTTATCTTTAAATATGGGAATCTGAACACAAAAATATACATTTCATAACATTTTACACAGTTTCTGACGGAGATTAATTGTATTCCCAAAACCATAATTGCATTACAAAACTTACATTATAAGAATAGGCTCTCTCAGCACTAGTGATCTGCCACAGTGCCACATTCTTATAGCGAATTCTGGTCCCTCTCCATCCAGAGGAGAGTGCCAGATTCTGCTAATTCTACTTCCTTCTTATCCCTTTTGGGACTGATTCTATTTGTACTTCCTATATCTCCTCCTTTATAGTTTCCTTCCCTGTTCATGTTCATCGTTAGGCACCTCTTCCTACCGTATGCTCTGCTTAAGCAGAACCCCATTCACCAGCAATTCTAGCCGTAAGGGTAGTCCTTCTTTAAAGCAAATGAAGTTGAAGGATATGTCCCTTTAAAGCCCATAGGCTTATCATAATGAGTGCCATACTCTAGGCACCATATCTATTTAAGGAGAAAAGAACATTTCTGGGCTCAGTTCGTGTCGCTTTGTGAAATACTCACTTAAGTTCATTATTTCTAGGTAAATAATACTAACATTACCAGAGAAAAAATAAAAATAGGGGGATGTCAGAATAACTGACTCGCTCACCCTAAATAAAAAGAGGGTGTCAGTATGTAGCTGGGGCGAGTGAGACCACTACCACGAACCTCTTGCCATTTAGAATTCTCCTACATCGAAATCCCCCTCCTGAGAGAGCTGATACACGGCCGGCGCCGTCAACTACTACTACTCTACCTACGACGCCGACCGCAGCGCTCCTGGTGTCCTTCCTTTTCGTTAGCGAACTTCTGAACGCACGTGCTACTCTTTGCTCTGTGTTTTTTGGCATGGAACTGCAAGCTATCGCCGCAGCTAAGTTAAGTACCCCGAAAGGTTATACACTTCTTTTTTTTCAGCCAGGAGCTATTTTTACCGTTTTTTAGGTCCGATAATAGTCTCCTGGTCTGGCGCATGACTCGCCTTGCCGGCTCGCCTTATGTCGGTTAGCTACCTCGGTCTCCCATACCGTGGTATCTATTCCGTGTGTATATTTATTCTTATATGAGTTATTCTCACGTGGTACAGAAGTTCCCATTTATTGCTTTACATCGTACTATTTGGAAATCCTTTGCCTGTGCCTTAGATTAGTGTTCATGCATGCATGTCCCTTTGTCTAGGTGTTTAGGCGTGTGGGTATTTATGAATACACTTCTATGTTATTCCTTAGTCCAGCCATCCTGGCCGTCGCCCTCCTTTCCACGTCGGCAGAGGCCAGCTCTTGAGTAGTTAGTTTGTTTTCTTTCGGGGAAACTAGCCTACTTATCCTGGACGTCCCTCTTTCTCTCCCACTAGTGATTTCCTTTCTCTTTCTTTATTACGATGTATTTATTTATGGGTTGCATGTGAGGGTGATCAGTTTGGCCTAGGCTAGTTTTGTTGCATTATCGCCTTGTGGTCCACTTGCGCTCACGTGGTCAGCTCGACCTAGGCTATGTTTTGTTGCATTATCGCCTCGTGGTCCACCTGCGCTCGCGTCGAGCCACTGATCGCCCTAGTCCCTGTCCCTCCTTCCCTTCCTCCCATGCGGAGGGAGGGTTAGTCCTCGCTCGCTCACGGTCGCCATGGCGATCATCCGGGCACCCCTCCCCTCTTCCTCCCTTTCAGGGAGGATACGGGAGTTATGGATTTATGGGGGGTCCTGTCGGACCGGTCTCGTTTTCTTTGAGCTTCGGGGAGGTCCCGGTGTGTTCGGGTGGGGTTGGCCACCCCACCAGCTCACATCAATTCTTCTCCGGCGTTCTGCCTTGTTCTCCGGTTTCCCTCTCCCCCCCTTCTTTACCTTTAGATGTATAGCTGTCTCCGCCAGCTATTCGGGGGGAGAGGGAATTCGGTGTAGACCTTACATGCTTCCCCTGTTTGTGACCGTAGTCTCTTTCGTTTATTGGCGGGACGCCCACTTAGCATTCGGGCATTCCGTGGGTTGGCGGAAGGGTCCTATGGCAGAGCTAAGCTCCTATTATATTTTTGACTGTTTTATTTAGTCTTAATTTATGGATAATCTTCTCACGTTCTCCGGTGTGTCGTACCCTCCTGAAACTTCGGTGTACTATAGGTGTATGAGTAGGTATCTGGCTTGATGGAAATCTTCGCTCCGGTGTATACCGGAGTTTTTCAACCAGTTTTCCGGGTCCACGGACTCCCTCACACGGATTTCAGGAGAGGATTATGCCCAAAAATTTTATTCTACTCCGGCATGCAGCGGAGCATCATATGAGTAGTCCTGTGATACTTATGTATCTGTTCACTTACAGGCTACCAACTGTCAGGAGGCTGGCTGTAACGCCGTCCTTCAGGACCCCTGTGGGCACGAGGTCTGCAGGACCCATGCTCCCTGCGCCGTACGTCACAAAGATCTCATCGTGTGGCACCACGAAGCCTGCTCCATCTGCTACGAGCTGGTGGAACAGTTTTCGGACGGAGTAAGTATATACCAGTGTAGGTATAGTCTTTTCTGGATATGTACTATCAGAAACATCTTGTTCAATACTGCTATAGTTCAATTATCAGTCTTATATGTTAATGATACATCTCCAGGGCTTCGTTGTAAGGACTACAATGACCCTTTGTTTCAGGCTGCCGCCGTTAAGGACGCCGCGTCGGCCACCCTGAAAGGCTGGGTAGGTGGCTTCGGCAAAAATGCGCCGAAGGGGCAGCCATACATCCTTGACAAGGGCATGGCTGTCCAGATCTTCCCAGGTGGCAAGTCGACCGGCTACGTCGACCCCGCTGTGGCAGCTCCGGCTATCGCTGCCATTCAACTCCAGGTGGAGCAGGCCTTTATGGACGGGGGAGCTCCGGATATTTCGGCGGACGTCTCGACGCTGGATCTAAATGTAGAACCAATGACGGTAGGGGGTGAGTTATTAGTTGAGGTAGGTTTGTTGGGCGCTCAAGGGCTTCCCTTGGGTGCTTCTGGATCTTCTTCCCCTTTAGCTTCCTCTTCTTCTTTTCAAGGCTTCACGGAATCAGATATTCCGGCCAAGACGTCCGCTGCCTCAGTTGTTCCCAAAGTGAAGGGACAACGAGAGCAGAAGACCCTAGAGAGGTCGTCTTCCAAGATGACTTCGGCCTCTTCTTCTCGTAAATCTCCGGCTCACCATCCCGGAGCAGAGAAAGCGAAGACTTCTTCTTCATCTTCGCACTCTAAAGGGTCAAGAGGTAAGTCCTCTTAAGAGAGGGTCCGTGCTCCCGCCGAGCCAGCACCTTCCTCTTCTACCGGAGCTCGTCCGGAGACCCCTGCTGAGACCAGTACCTCTGGTCTCTTCGATCCTGTATCCTTCACAGCAGGGGTCATGCAACAGGTGGGGAATATGGTAGGCACGATGATGAACACTAGGTTCGACGAGATGCTCGCCCACATCTCCACCTCGTTTGCACAGTCCGGACAGTTGATCCAGAACATCTCGGATCGGCTGACGGACCAGGAGAACCGGCTGGCTGGCCTTAGTCAGAACCCTCCAGCAGTGCTTCCTCTAGCAGGTGCTGGAATGCCTCCGATGCCTGACTATAACTCCCTTCCCCCTTTCACCATGAGCAATCCTTGGAGGGTAGCAGCCTTTGCACCCTTCAAGGATGGAATGATTTCCATCCCGGACTGCAGAACTCGTCGTATCGAGGACTTCGAGTTCCATCCCGCCGGCCTACAACCACCTTTCTTTGGTTACGCTAGGTTGATGGAAGCAGCTCTCAATAGGGAAGATAAGATCCCTAAAGAGACTGTTATCTACAGCCGGGAGCAGGCTCAGAGGGAATGGGTGAGATGCCTGGAAGATTGGGATTGTACTAATACCAAGCTCCAGGCATTCAAGAGCCCCTTCACAATCTTTGCGACGGAGGATGAGGCACCACTCCCCTTCACAACAAAGATTGCTGAAGTGACCATTCAGGCCGCAATGAAGGATGAACCTCTCCCTCAGCTGAGGGAGTCAGATCCAATGTCCCTACTCTTCCCAGCCTTTGGGGACCTCTGGGCGAACCTTCCGGCAACCTTCACTGTTGGGAAACTCAAGCCAGACTGTGCCATCGATCAATTTGGCGAGAGACTTCCGAGGTTGCCGGATAACCTAATCCAAGCCGAGTTCGAAGCAAGGACTAGGTTAGGGAGGACGCTTAACGCCTTGGTGATGACAGAGGTTGCCGCCATAACTTATGGTACGGAGCCTCTGTTTAAGCTCTTGGCAAAAGCGCAAACACAGACCGTACAGTCGGATCTGTACAAGTTTGTGGTAGCAAGACGGAACTGCAGGAAACATGTCCTGCAGGAAGCTACGATTCGGCTTGAGCCAAATAAGTTGCTGTCGTCCACAATCTGGGGAGCTGACCTCTTCCCAGAAGCTGCTGTGAACGAAGTACAGCACGAGGCGACCAGGCTCAACCAGAGCCTTAAGATTCGCTGGGGTCTTTCCACCAAAAGAAAACAGGAAAGTACTCCTTCTAGCTCCAAGAAGCTGAAGAAACCTAGGAAGTTCCTGTCCTTCCAAACACAGCAACAGCAACAATTTGTGCAGGCAGTCCCGGTTTCACAACCTATGCAACCGTCGACTTCTAAAGGTCAAAATCAGCCCATCCTCCTGTTGACTCCCCAAAGCCAGCCCTCGACCTCCTACGCTGTTTCCCCAGCTTTCAACCCTGTATTTGAAAGCCAGGCATTCCAAGCCGTCAATAGGTTTGGAAGGGGAAGCAGGGCTAGGGGTGCATTTTGCCAGAGGGGTGGTGGAAGGGCAATCAACAGAGACAAGCACTTCCGTGGAGGACGCGGAGCACGTCCTGCACAACAACAGTGAGAACCTTCAGGTAGGAGGGAGGCTGTTTCTCTTCCATCACAGGTGGGGATTCAGCAGTTGGGCACAGAGTATCGTGTCCAAAGGGCTGGGATGGAGTTGGATCAAAGGTCCTCCTCCATCCAAAACATTCCTTCAACCACCAACAGAGGAATTGACAGAGTATGCGCAAGAGCTCCTTCGGAAAGGAGTAGTGTCAAGAGTCAAACATTTAAAGTTTCAAGGACGCTTGTTCAGCGTGCCAAAGAAAGGCTCAACAAAACGAAGAATAATCTTAGACTTGTCCCGTCTAAACTTATTCATTCATTGCGACAAGTTCAAAATGCTGACTATCTTGCAGGTGCGGACCTTACTTCCCCATGGGGCCGTCACCACCTCTATCGATCTTACAGACGCATACTATCATATCCCAGTCGCGAGACACTTCAGCCCATACCTAGGCTTCAGGTTGGGAGACCAGGCATTCTCTTTCAAAGTGATGCCCTTCGGGCTGAACGTAGCCCCCAGGGTCTTCACGAAAATAGCGGAAGTAGTGGTCCAACAGCTGAGATCACAAGGGATAATGGTAGTAGCGTACCTCGACGATTGGCTCATTTGGGCAGCAACCGTCGAGGAATGCCTCAGAGCCACAGACAAAGTAATTCAATTCCTGAAACATCTAGGGTTCCAAATAAACAACTCCTTTTTGGTTGGGTGGTTTCCAACATCTTTTTGGCTGGGTGGTTTCCAACATTTCCTTTTTGGCTGGGTGGTTTCAAACATCACCTTTTTGGCTGTGTGGTTTCCAACATCTTTTTGGCTGGGTGGTTTCCAACATTTCCTTTTTGGCTGGGTGGTGTCCAACATTTCCTTTTTGGCTGGGTGGTTTCAAACATCTCCTTTTTGGTTGGGTGGTTTCCAACAATTCCTTTTTGGCTGGGTGGTTTCCAACATTTCCTTTTTGGCTGGGTGGTTTCCAACATTTCCTTTTTGGCTGGGTGGTTTCCAACATTTCTTTTTTGGCTGTGTGGTTTCCAACATTTCCCTTTTGCCTGTGTGGTTTCCAACATCTCCTTTTAGGCTGTATGGTTTCCAACATTTCCTTTTGGGTGTGTGGTTCCAACATTTCCTTTTTGGCTGGGTGGTTTCCAACATTTCTTTTTTGGCTGGGTGGTTTCCAACATTTCCCTTTTGCCTGTGTGGTTTCCAACATCTCCTTTTAGGCTGTGTGGTTTCCAACATTTCCTTTTTGGGTGTGTGGTTCCAACATTTCCTTTTTGGCTGGGTGGTTTCCAACATCTCTTTTTGGCTGGGTGGTTTCCAACATCTCTTTTTGGCTGGGTGGTTTCTAGCATTTCCTTTTTGGTTCTGTGGTTTCCAACATTTCCTTTTCATTATAATAAAATTATGGTAAATAAAATGGCTGGAAGATTATATTTTTAATGTGCCAAGGTCAAAACAACCAAGAAGGATATTGGAGGTATAAATTATTTTAGGTTTTTAACTTTTAAAAAATACTGTCATTGCCGAGATAAAATCGCAGGCAATGCTCACATCAAGCTTTTCTTGAATCTTGGGAAAAAATCGTAACTAGCAAATCACTTTTCTAAATTGTTATTTACTAATTTTGGATCATGTCAAGATCAGGAACCCACTATAACAACACTTTGATTTATACATATACACAAACACAAACACACACACACACACACACACACACACACACACACACATATCATATATATATATATATATATATATTATATATATATATGCACACACACACATATATATATATATATATATAGATATATATATATATATATATATATATATATATATATATATATATCAAAGTGTTATAATAATGGGTTCCTGATCTTGACATGATCCAAAATAAGTAAATAACAATTTAGAAAAGTGATTTGCTAGTTACGATTTTTTCCCCTAGATTCAAAAAATCTTGATGTGAGCATTGCCTGCGATTTTATGTCGGCAATGACAGTATTTTATTTTAAAAGTTAAAAACAAAATAATTTATACCTCCAATATCCTTCTTGGTGTTGTTTTGACCTTGGCACATTAAAAATATAATCTTCCAGCCATTTTAGTTGCCATATAATAATTTTATTATAATAAGACAGTCATTTCTTTGTAACTTATTCCGAACAACTGTGCTCTATTGTTTGTGTAGTCGGCCTTGCAAATTGTTACATTGAACATATGGCGAAGTTTGCAAGGGAACGGTAGTAGTGTATTTTAGGTTACAAAGATTTAAAAGATAAGGGGTCATGTCATGATTAGCGAAACCACTATTTTTTAAGAGAATATTATGCCATCTTGATTTTTATATATATATATATATAATATATTATATATATATATGTATGTAGTATGTATGTATGTATGTATTTTATATTACTCCATGTGAATTTAATCAAGAGGAGAAGAATAAGGTGAAATAACTAGATCCTTTATATTTATGGTCCTTATGAAGTTTGTTTACATTTGGGGTTCCCTCCTTTATTTGTTTTATGTTGTCTGTTTGTAATTCAATTGTTTAGTATTGTTCATATTTTATAGTTGTGTTTATTATGGTTATTATATGTGTTGGAATCTGTAACTGTGTGTACTATTTTGTTTGCTGCAGTGTACTACTGCAGTGGAATAATTGTTTGTACAATAAAACCTTAATTCAGTATCTATGTGGTTTATATCACTTAACATCCAGGAATACTGAATTCAGTAGGTGGCAATGCCTTCCATTTTTGCCTCCGCTTTTCTATTCGGTGCATAACTACTGTGCATTTCAGGGCCGCGTCTCATTGATTTTTGTCGATACAAGCTTAGCAAAGCTTCGGATATGGATCGTATTTTGGAAACACCCATTTGAAGCAACGGTCTCCTGGGCAAAATATTTGCAGTGGTGTCTAATGTTGATAATTAAGGCACTTATCAGAGTAAATCAAAGAAAATTAAAAGGAAACTTAGTTAATATTAATAAGCACCGAGAGAGAGGCTAGTAGTGATGTAAACTATGATTGATTGATTGATGTGAAATTGTATTCTGGCGTCACAACGTAAAATATGACATCAGACGTCATAGCAGGGTTCCCATTAGTATGACACTGATCGGAGAAACACAGATATTTGACTCTTGCACAATAAGTATTAAAGGAAAGGCTAAGCAAATCATTGTTGAGAATGACGAAAATATTACGGTTTCCATTGGTGATGCCACGGGTCAGGAATAAGATTTTGGTATAAATACATATGGCAATATTATAGCAAAATGAATCTGGTAAATATACATATGGCAATATTACTACTTTCGTTGAGCAATTTAACGTTTAATATAAGAACACATAATTATAAAGCAATTTCTATTCACCCACAGTCTATCAGTTATATAAAACCTTTGGAATTGGTGTAATATAATCATACTGAAATGAAAATACGACTATTTTCATATTTTGGCCCGATATGCCTGGTAACCTTGCATAACAGTAAACACCGCCGACGACAGGGCAACCAGGGGCAGCCGATCATCCAAAAGTCAAAACCAGGTTATACGTGATGGCTGCTTCACCTATGGCAAGCCTGGCAAATGACCCTCCAGGCTGCAAGACTGGTTTCGTGCAGCGTGATTTTGTAGCATGCAACAAACAAAAGAATCGCATGCGTCATATGCTAAATATTGCTAGGTAAGTGGTTAATAAGGCGATATACAAGTACCAAACAATTTAAACACGAGGACAAGGGTGACCTTTGTAGGGGAAATACTCGAATGACGAGTATAAAAAGAGAGATATACAAATATTTTGTTTATATCAGAGTCTTTCTAACTTTTCAGACAAAGAATAAACAATGGCGGAATTTTCTTGACTGATGAACTATCTCACTGACCAGCTGCAACGTCCACGCTTAACAAATTTGCTACTCTACTGGCCTACTCATATATATATATATATATATATATATATATATATATATATATATATATATATATATATATATATAAAGTATATATGATAGTATTAATCATATATATATTAATCACATTAATATTCATTATAGTTTTTATCCATTATTTTTGTTAATTTTATAATCATCATTATTGTTTTTATTCATATTTCGACATCAGGGAAGAGGGTGATAGAATATGCATAAATACATATGCCGTATACATACACGTATATGTAGACAGATATAGTACATACATAAAAATACATATACATAAATACACATACACATAATACTTGAAATTTTATTATAATATAGTACAATATATATATGTATATTATATATAAATATATATATATATATATATATATATATATATGTGTATATAATATATATATATATATATATATATATATATATATATATATATATATATATATATATATATTATATATATATATATATATTATATATTAATATATATATATATAAGATATATATATATATTATATATATTTATATATCTAATAATATATTAATATATGTGTTGTGTTGTGTGTGTGTGTGTGTGTGATTATATATATTATCTATATTCATATATAATATACATATACATATTCATATTATACTATATTATAATTAATTTGAAGTATTACGTGTATGTGTATTTATGTATGTACTATATCTGTCTACATATATGTGTATGTATACGGCATACGTATTTATGCATATTCTATCACCCTCTTCCCTGATATCGAAATAAGAATAAAAACAATAATGATTAATGATGATTATAAAATTAACAAAAATAATGGTAAGAACTATAATGAATATTAACGTAATTAATATCATTTTGATTAATAATATCATTATCAATACTCTACATGGCCGTGTGCACAGGAAAAACAAAGAATGTTATATAATGCATTTTTATTCAGTCTAAATACTGGTCTGTATCCACACAGGCCCTACGACCGTGGGGTAAATTTCGTGGGAGTCTGAATGATATTTTACGTATCCTTGAAACTCCCGGGTAAGAAGGGTTTTAACAGTGTGCGTGTAAGACTTGGTGCATATCTCAAGTTAAAAAAAACGAGAATTGCGCCATGGCACTGTATTGCACAATTAATATTCTCATTTGATGCCCATTCCCTTACTGAAAGAATTCCATACACTACTGTTACTACTACTTTATGAGTCCTCATTCATAAGGTACATGGGCGGGGTGTCTAGTCAAGTACGTCATGCTACAGCATCAATGAGTGGGAGGGCCTACAGTAATGAAGTTTTACTAGCTTCTATCTACGAGTCTGCTAGATTTAGCTAAGTTCCCTTTAAATTCTAATGATTTGCATTGATAAATGCTTTCATTTATCAGCATTAGACATCACTGCATATTTTTGCCAATTAAGCTGTGGCTTCAAATAGTTATTTCCAAAATACGATCCATATCCGATGCTTTGGTAAGATTTGATCGACGAAGATCAAAGAGACGCGGCCCTGAAATCCAGAGTAGTTTCAACGTATTTCACAGAAACCAACCTTCTGGAAACAGTCGCTGGTGCATAGTCTACTTACTGAACAGTATCCCACACTATTGCGGTATGAATATTTCATCACCCAAATGCAGATAGCTTGAGAGTGCGTCTCCATGCAAAACTGCTTGCTTGGTCTACAGATCTATCGCAACCTGCTGCTCGTGCAGTTAAATAAAGAGCCCTTAGGCCATCCACCAATCAGTGTTGCCGCAACATTTTAATGACATCTATACCTCGGTACTGACGAACAATAAGTGAAAACTCGTTCTTTTGACTCAAGTTGCTGCTTTATTCATTTGAGAAAAAGAGAAGGAAAGGAAGTACATTTATGGAAGACAAGCAGGACTTGCGCGGCGTCATTTCACACAGGCCCTTAGCGCAGGCCGGTGATGGCGATGTATTAGTACAACGATGATCATATATCTCCGTGCGTACAGCAATCACACGTAACCTAGATTACAGCAATGAGAAACTACAAGAACGAGGCAGGCATCATGAATCCTAATATGGTAATCCCGAATGGCTTCCCTCTCCATTAGACAATGTTTCAATTTCCCTAATCCCGAAGTGGCGACGCGGACCTCTAACCTGCAAATTAATTCAAAATCATTCCAATTCCATCCGGCAACAGAAAACCTGCCGCTTCTATTTTGGCAGAGATTGTCTTATAATAAAATATTTAATTCCGCATCAGGCTCAGTTTGTCGTTTTTCTCACACATTCACCTTTGACCTTTTCGACCGAGTGACCCCTACCCCCCACAAGAGACAACGAAAGAATCTTTCTTCGACGATTGTCTACAAAAGCATCATGACATCCTAATGAGAATCAAAAGATCATCTCCACCTGCTCATATCTCTAATGGAGTTTGCAAATCTTTGATGCACCAACCATAACAGAGGGAAAAGAGAGAATGACATAAAAGGAAAGCATGACAACTAACGGGGCAACAGCGTAAGGTGATTTTGAAGTTCAGAAGCATTAACATTAACGATATCTCATTGGCGCTCACCTAACATCTGATGACCGGAAAAAAAACATTGTTTATCTTATAAATGCATACTTACACACACACACACACACACACACACACACACACACACACATATATATATATATATATATATATATATATATATATATATATATATATGTATATGTGTGTGTGTGTGTGTGTGTACAGCCACAAAAGTCCCTTATCAACGAATTCCTTTTACCTCAGGCATAACTGCCCCGGGATGGGATTCGAACCTCTTCCTTTACTTTAGGCGGAGATAGTGAGTCGGTCTATCGATTCGGCTATCGAGAGAAATGACCGGATACTCTGTGGATGTTCCTCTCGAATTCAAGTTCCGTGCTGAGCAAAGACATCAATCCGTCCTCCACCATGATAACTGACTGATAAGTGTAACGTTTGGCTAATAATGATGTTTTGTCATTAATACATTTATTATTGGAATCACTTTACCTTGTGTAAAACATACTTACAAATGAGCTATCACGGAGAAGAAGGGCCGATTTCGATTCTCTGTACAGAACCTGATTTCGACAAGAAAATGTACAGCAGAGTCGAAAACGACTCTGCTGATAGCCTAATGGGCAAGTCTACTTTCTACCACTGTATGTAAACCACATTCTGGGATTTTGTTTGCTTGTTCCATCCTTACTGTGTCCTTACACCCTGAGTCTCACACTGAAAGTAAAGGTAATGCTGAAGTATACAAATATGAGAGTTATTACTCTAGGATAAAAGTGGGTCGGAGATATGGTTTTACTACGTCTCCATGGCTGTTTAGTATCTTTATTGATGGAGTGCATAGAAGACAAATGTTGTACACGGAATGAGAAGTTACCAATTTTTGCAGATGATTCCGGGTTAGTTGGTTATAGTGATGAGAAAGTGTGAAGTGGTGAGAAGTTTTTGATATTGTTTGAGTGGGTGAGAAGTTGCAGGAATGAATAAAGTAAGCAAAATAAATAGTCATGAGGATAAAACAATTCATATCCAGATAGGTATTTCGGAGTAAATGTGACAGACGATGGAAGGATAAAATGTGACCTACAGTATAGGCAAAGCAATGAAGGGAGCAGAGGCTACGCTAGAGGTTTGGCAGAGAAGTGTCTATGAAAGCCAAAATAGCAGCTGTATAGAGGATATATTTGCGGATTATATAGGGAGTACGATAGGTTAGAAGGATGATAAATATACTGTAGATATAACAAGAGATGTGAAGATGAAGAAGTTGAGCATCGGTAAAAACATAAATCACACTATTATATGATAAATAGGGAACAAAATGTAGGATTATACATTAATTAAATGGGTCTATAATGCCTGAGTTTAGGGAAAAGGGAACAAAGGGAGATCGAGTCAAGTGTAGCTCGATGGTGTGGAAGAGGTGCTGAAATGAAAGGTCCGCAAGCAGCACCCTGGGAATGGGAACGACAGAGCACAAGCAATAGAGTCAAAAGTGGAATGTGAAGGTTAACTGACGCGCTACTGATGAGCCTTCTGTACCAAGCAAATGCAATTGTTGTTGCTTTACAAATTTACACCACAGGAGGTTTAGTTTTAATTCAGGAATGAATGGATAAAGGTACAGTACCTGTTGCCTTAGAATTTTTCTCCGGAGCCACATGTCCTGGGAGAGTTGGCTTACATCTAGATGGTCACACCTTGGGTCACGCTTAAGGCATGTGACATGAAGCGTAAAAAGTGGAACAGGTGTTTCCATCTTTTGCACAAAAAATCTTAATGAGACAGGAAACAGCAATAACTGCAGGTAAAAGATAAAGCCATAAATATTACAGACAAACAAATGTATCTAGTTATTCGATAAATGATGATATGTCACTCAACGGAAATGGGTCGATGTCATGATCGAGTTTTCGCCTTACTTATTCGTCAGACATTAATTAAGGTCAGGGTCTCATTTTCAGAACGTCGATCTTAATTACAGTGGAACGACCAATTTCATACCAGAAA
>NC_061089.1:3185871-3190871 GCF_015104395.2 Macrobrachium nipponense | reverse complement strand
ACCCCAATCATATTGAGGGCAAACCAGACAACATGCCGAGAGTCTTATCCCCAGAACCAGACCACCCCTGGAATCCATGCCCCAGCTCTGTAGACTAGTTTCACCCTTTAGCTATCAATGTGATACATCTCAGGACCAAACATTAATGGGAAGTTGAAAATCCTAAACACAGCTATAAACCCCAGCTCCAGCCATGATATCTTTTCTATTTATTAAGTCCTATACATTTTACCAAAAGTGGAAAGTTCCACAAGATTTAATCCTAACCATTATGCAATAATATACAGGACTCTTATACTCGAACCCGTGAATAAATTTCAAGGGTCTGAGCCTGCTCACGTCAAGGTGTTCCCATGTCGAAGGGGTCAATTTCCAAGATTGTGCTGCCATTACTTTTCTTCTATAAGGCGAGGGTTTATCCTTTACGTACTACAACGTACATGCAGTTTAAAATATGGAAAACAACTAGTCTCAGATATGTTGTAAACCTATCCCTAGCCAGATCATTCACCCAATGCTATTTAATTCCTGAGTGATCTGTACACCTGGAAGACTAAAGTCCCATCTTCCTTGGCTCGGCTCTTTTGTAATGGATATGAAAGAATGGCTTAATTAATTTCTAGGCTACAAAATATACACTGATCAAGGTGAAGTTACCACAAACCCATGTATTAACGGACTCATTATCTCAGCTCAAGTACAAATATTTGGTTTTTGGCAGCCATTTTAGTATAGTTATAGCCATCGTGGATGTCTCTAGGACGACAAAATTACGCATCTCAGTACTTAAAGGCTTGATTTCAATATTTCAACATAAACTGAGTGTGATGATGAATTCCAATGTGATGAAATAATTGTCAATTTTCATATATCCAAAGAGGCTGATTATCAGAAAGAAAGCCATGTTGTGCTGAATTTCATGCTAGTATCACTATTTGCACTTTTTTCTTATTATTGTGGAGATACCGCTCCATCTCATAATGGTGAATCCAATTAAAAAAAATTATTCGACCTCTTTAAAAAGATACAATTATATACAAGATTGCGAAATCTTTAATACCATGTACGAATAATAAAGAAGCCTCTTTAAAACTAGCAAATATTAAATTTGAAGGAGAAGGCGTTCCATTAAAAATTTAAAATGTACCTATCTATATATGGCAAAAAAAAAAACACAGTAACTCCAGATGTGCAGACTGTGGATCAAATAATCGCACAAGTGGAACTGCGGTGAACCAACTTGAATAAACTGAGTTCAGATTCAACATGCAAGTTCTAAAGTGTGCATATTGTATGTACAACATAAACATGCACACTTCAAGGTAGAACTGGGATGTCCATAAGAGAAGATAACTGGAACTAAAAGGTAGAGAGTTTAATGGTCCACCGAAATACCAAAACATAAATCGAGATGTAAGTCATATGACATGAAATAGGACAAACAAACATACAAGATATTTTTAAAAAGATTATAAGAAGAAAGTAAAGTTTAAAAAGAATATAAAATTATCGAAAAAATCACAGAAAAATGAGAAAAACCACCAAACAATCAATTTGAACTTCAAGATAATAACAAGGAACCCTTAAAATAATTCCTCCTAAACCAAGAAACAAAATACTAACGACCATTATCAGTCTGATCCGTCTTTCAAATCAAAATAAAAAGTACAAAATGCCAACAGCCTATATCAAGATAAATAAAATAAGCCCATCGACATCTTTCTTTCCTTTCTTTGCTTCTTTCTTTAAATCCTCAGGTGTGAAACCCTCACGGACAGACAAAGTCAACAGACTATAAACAAACCCGAGAGGGATCCTCTGGGAAATCATATTGCAAATAGGGACACCTTACAGGAAAATGTGATAAATAATCAAATATCAGGGAATTAAAAGCAAAACCGATAAACCTGAATTCAGGAAGGGTCTGTGAAGAACTGCAATGAATTTTCTCCTCTCTAAAACATTTGGAGATCAGATGACCCCACAACTGCACTGGGTAAACTAGTGCATATGTTTAGCCAAAATTAAACTCTTAGCAAACTGAGTCACATTAAACCCGATAAGTAGAAAACGACACAGTTGGCAACAGCAGCCTGACTACCTTTGCGCGCAAGCAGAGGATGTTTGACGTTGTAGCACATTTCATGCAACAAATATAATGAATTCACGCAACGCCTATGCCACAAGTCATCGTTAAGAGTTGGCAGAATAAACTTGACCAGTGAGAGTCAACACCAGAAGACAACACAGGAGAACATTACTCCAAACAAGGAGGAAGAAAAGTGTCAAAACAGTTCAGTAGAATAGTTTCATCACGAAACAATCCAAATGTAAATCAGGATGCAGAAGTAAGGAGTTATGGATCGACTAACAATCATACGTTGAGTTTCAAAAGGATTCAGCTTCCTGCCTCAGAGCGGAATCACAGGTAATAAACCTGCAAACAGAGGCCCAATCAAAATCAAGAAATACCAGAAAAATAAGAAACCTCAGATCAAAATAAATATTTAAAGGGGACGTAATCAACCCAACACCTGTACTTTCCGCAAAAGAAAAAAAAGAAAAAAGAAAAATAAATAAAAACAAATAAATGAAAAATAAAAACAGACAACCACAAGATGACACAAGCCGAGATAATGTATGCTTTACTGAACTCTTCATTAAAAAGAATAATATACCAAAAGATAGCAAAATAAACACAATGAGAACTTTCAACATAAATTCATAAAAAAAGGATGCAGCTACATCAACCATTTGATACCTTATAAAGAAAAACATATAAATGGTATCGAAAGATTACTAGAAAAAACTGAAACGAAAGATAAAAAATAAACGAAACTGGTAATTAAATGGTTAAACCAAGAGTACTTATACCAACCACAAAACTTTAAAATTGAAAGCAAAACAAAAAAGTAACTCTACTTACAAAAGGATCAAATAAAACCTCAATTCCAGTCAAGCTCAAAGATCGCACCACTCTTGCATAAAACATTCATCCATTATAAAATCCAATGGAACGTAAATAGTCTTACGACACCAGACTACACCTTCGCAGATATAGTATACTACAGCGTCTCCTCAGTGACTATGAACCCTTGGCATTATATTCAAAGCATGTGAGTAAACAAACCCGTACCATCAATAGGCAAATATTTCCTACCAACAGCAACACAAAACGAAGAGAACTCAGGAATTGCAAAAGGTACGTATGTATGCATGTATGGATGTATGTATATATTGTAAATTAATACTTATAAATTATATGAAACATAATTTACGTAACTTACGGTGAAATCAAATTCATTAATACTAATTTACAGGATTCAGCAATCGTTAAATGTTAAATTATGACTCAAATAACTTACAAGTATTAATAAGTAAAGTCCATGGTCCTCCTTTAATAGTCGGCAATTTCAGTGCCTATAACTCTATTTAAGGTTACAGTTGTATATCACCAGATCTCAAAGCAAATATAGTGGAAGAGCTCAAGATTTCAAATTTATTGTGCTGTCTCAGTGACGAGACAAAGAAATATTTAGAAAAACGCAGGGGACTTTTCCATCATTGGATGTCACATTTTGCTCATCCAACATAATAGATAGATATAAATAGAACACAGGTGATGACCTATATACTAGTACTTGATCATTTTTCAATTCTAAATTCACGTATACAAAACAAACCCACTAAACTTATTCCTCATTACAATATTCATAAAGCTGACTGGGAAATTATACCAATAACACACACGACAAATCCCGGCATTTGAATGTGTAATAGACGTCAGTGAAACTAATTACCATCCAAAATGGCGCAGATGGAAGCCTTACCTAATCGAAATTGATTAAATGAACCCGGTACACATCAAACTCTGTGCTGCAATGCCGACTAAAGAAACGAAACAGGGAAGAGGAACATCATGGAGACAAAATCTATCAGGTGTCTCCAGCAATATTCCTACACAAAAATATGGCAACCATTCAGGAAAAGAAATGGGACATTTGTCAAATCATTAAGACAAGCTATTTCAAAATATGGGAACAAGATCCTTATTCCCCAAACAGAAGCAACGCATTCGGAGAAAATCATGCAAGCATAAAGCATCAAAAAGCTTATATGAACATATTCATAAAATAAAAGCTAAAACAAAGTCTAACCCACTTCAATTTGAAACGAAAAAATACATAAATTATACAGATTCACTGGAAGATCATCTCTATTGACCATTTGACAGCAAACATATAAATCTCGCTATTTTCCTGATATTCAAAAAGCCTGACACCACTTAAGAAAGTCATTTCTTAAAAACATTATTTATATAAAATAAAGTATCATACGAGGTAACTTGCTATTTTCAGTAAAAACTTGATGGATCATGTCAAGATTAACGAACCCACTATTTTTCAAGACAATGTTATACCACTTTTAATTATATATACTACAAAAACACACAATATATATATATATATATATATATATATATATATATATATATATATACCAAAGTGATATAATATTGTCTTGAAAAATAGTGGGTTTGGTAATCTTGACATGATCCAACTTGAAAACAAACCTGACCTTTCAAATATTAACTGGTGGTGTTTACTACTATGAGATTCAGGGCCTCTGTAACACGGTTTTTTGGACTTTGCTCCTTGTCAAAGCATCGGATGTAGCTGAAAGTTGACATATGTATATTTTACAACCACACACAAATTTTGACAGCATTATCAATAACCTAAACTCGATAGTTTTAATTTTTATAGAGTAAAAATGATCTAGCCGACGCCATGGCCGATGATTACGAGCCAAGAGTCGAAATACATTCATTACGTAAGCAAAGTAAACACCTTTTTACGAAATGTTGCGCCGCCCATCCACTAGACAGAAACCCATTCACCTTGTTCCATCGGCTCTGAAACCCAAAGACTTTATGAATGGCGGAACGATACATAGATGTGGGTGGGGTATCTGTGCTAGCGTAGTAATACTACTGTAGC
>NC_061089.1:3120871-3180871 GCF_015104395.2 Macrobrachium nipponense | reverse complement strand
TAGGAAAACTCATCTAAAGGTTAGATTAAAGTGACAATCTCCACTTCTCTTCCGAAACGACATCAACCCGATGATATTCCCCGATATCGCCCTAGAAATTATTCGCACTTGGCAGTAAGATTACATCTCTCTGGAAGTTACTGTAAAAGAAATAAGGGCAATATATGAAACGGCGCTCCCGAAAATTGCAATTATGCCTCCGCATTTAAAAAAACAGGTCCTTTTCCAGTACTTTCAGCAGTTTCCCTCAATCCTCATTTTCAGAGGAAAATGTACATCTGCGATCAAATTCCTAATTCCTTACACTTTAAAATTCATAAATAATCTAGCGCTCGCAATGGCAATGAAATAGAAGATTACCAACTTAAACGAGTTATTGTAACAAGATTCCACCGAAAATCATTGTACCGAAACTCTTCGCTTGAAGGGATGACAGAAATATCTCATTTTAGAAAAGTTATTTCGTGCCCCCAGAGCAGTATATGCTTCGCATGTAGACAACACACGGAAAAGCCGATTCATGAAACTCAACAAGTGACACCACTCATTTTATAATACATTGAGACGGATCATACGTCATGACTCTCACGAAATAAGTCATACCTTCGTAAGAGCCAAGTCGGAAAGATCACGCAAGTCAGGAATCCCATAAAACATTAACATTTCCCGGTTTCTTCAGAGATTTGTGAAATGATTGGAGACCAAAAGCTGTTACAGCAACCATGGGGACACTGCAATGAATGGCAATCATGGGAATCTCATCCGCCCATGAAACTATCCACCTAAGCTTCGTGAGGAAAATCCGGCAGCAGCAGCGGTGGATGGCCAGGCTCCTCACGACTGGTCCCAGCAGAGAGCTTGGCGCCGATCGGCCAGTCTCTTGAGCACGCTAACTGACTCTTTCTCATAGTTAGGTATACTGAAGTGCACTTAAAGATCAAAGTGGAGCATAAAATTCTTCCACCGGATCGGATGCTGGGAACGGGAATGGCATCAAATCTCTCTCCAAGACGCGTTTCCTTCATTGCTAAACTGATGCTAAACTCATCATATGGGAAAAGTTTCCAGTTGTTCCGCCTAAAGCTGCAGTATATAGCACGTGACCTTTTCAGTTGTTTTACGCCGGGCAGAGACCATATGATTCATTACAAACCTTGGTTACGCTAAGGTTTAGCATCTTGGCTCCCCAGGTTTCTGTTACCTTCTTTAGCATAAGGGCCTATAAAGCCCATTACAATTTCCCCTTTCGCTTAAAAATACCTATTTTTAAACACAGGCATTTTTCTACTTATACATTTTATCTCAGCACAGTGACATTCAAGTTTTCTCATTGGTATACAGTTACTGACGCTTATGGATAGTATATTACTCTGTAGGAGTCACTCCATCAACTACTTGGCCCTCTGGATAGCTGTGACTGCACATATACAAAAACAAGCACACAGCCACACCCACATACGTACATATGACAGTGTGTAAATCATTAGTCTTTCCTGAACATGAGGTAACCCCTCCAAAAATAACTGTATAATATTCTCTATAACATTCATCCTTTAATTTATGACTGATATATCACATAAAAACATCAACAACTGAAGTGGTCTATACAGAAAAGCATGAAATGACATTAAAATATCCGTGCTAACACACAAATTTGTATTTATAAACAATGTCGATCTCAGTGACTCTGATGAAATGAAAATAAATGAAAGTGAATAAAATGCACCTACGTCTCGTAGTCTGCTGAGTACAGAAAAGTACTCGGGTTCGAACCTCCGCGAGGGAACGGAGCAAAGCTACGTCCTTCCCGTTACAACCAATCAATCGTTCCTCTGCTGACCTAACCAATGAGCCATATAACTGGTAGTTAGCCTACTTGAACTTTCAACGTGGATTGAGAAGGGCGTAGAAGACTACCACTCTTCTTGGGAGCAACACACTCAGGCAAAAAAGCGCGTCGGATGAAAACAATGAATATTACCATGAATCAACACCCCAAGAATAATGTCTTGAGAGGAGCCAATTCCTGTCGTCAGGACACTTATCATGACTGATTTAGCATTTCACTCGTAATTTCGTTTTTCTTTCAATATATGAGTATGGTCATCACAGATTACAGATACATGATGTCAGAATATTAATAGTGATTATAAGGAACAAACTTTGAGAGAGAGAGAGAGAGAGAGAGAGAGAGAGAGAGAGAGAGAGAGAGAGAGAGAGAGAGAGAGAGAGATCGGATTACAACTGTTTTGTATTTATTCGATTCTGTCGATCTAATATGAATAATTTTACTGAAGCCGTAGAACGTATATACTGTGCCTGCTTAAGATGAATCTCTACTATCTAAGCTCGCACATTGGGTATTCGATAAACCTCAACAGAAAATTTGAATAACTGGTGTTAATGAGTCACCTATAATTACAGATTATTCATTTGGTACAAATATAACAGAAAATGCACGTTTACATAAATGACTTCCAACGAGAAATTTCTCCAATGACGGGAGGATCCAAACCATATTTCTTTCATACTACTAATACCGGAAATATTGTATTCAATAGTTGTTGCTCATTCGCAAAGTCAAGACTAAAGACAGATTTCAAACCATGAAAAGTCCAGGCAGTAAGTCTAGACTGAGAGAGCATGTCTTTCAAGCTTCAAGGAGGGGGAGGAGGAGGAAGAGCCATTTTCAATAATAATTTAGGCACCGAGAGCAAAAATGAGATTCTACCGTTGGAAATATCGGCTAATTTGAGAAAGCGTTGAACATTTTTCTCACCATTAACTTCACCGCACTTGGTCACAGTTTTCGGTGATGGTGCCAGTATTTCAACTACCGATATGAACAAATGATTCTGTATTCGTGTTCAACAGATGAATAAGATGGAGTCATTCATAAATGTTCCTTCAAATTTTCCAAAACAGACGTTCGAACACACATGCAAGAGAGGTCAGCACGATTAGCCTAACAGTGCCAAACACTATCAAAATATGACGAACAAAGTTAAGCGGCACAAATATATTCTTTCACACTTGGTTGCCACATCTGCATATTTACCTATCAATTACCTGGCTGCCGTATTCTGCGAGGTAAAATTCCGTGTCGTTTAAGCTGTCAGAGGCCATGACTACCCATGAATAAGAATACACTAGTCACGTGACCAGTATCATAAACAGACATGACTAAAATCTGACGCCGCATCGCAGCATCACGAGACAACACTATTTTTCTTGTATATTTACCCGTTTCCACTAGTAGAGTTCATCCAGGCTTACAGACACGCCTAATTCCATGGGGTCATATCAAACCACCAGAAGATTACATTTTAACATTCAAATTTTGATACCAGAGCTTGATCTTGATCTAATGGACGTTATTTAAGGTCAAGAAACCTTGTTATGGTGTCTTGTTGGTTCCTGTTAGGGAAAACAATCATGCAATCCATAGGGCAGGGACAAAAAATAGTTTATACCGATAATGCATTGGAAAGAACCATTATCGAGTCTAGTTTCATATCAGAAAGCTTCTGTGAGGATGTGAATGTAAGGCCAAAGGTGTGAATGAGCCTGTCCCCAGAGATGAGCAATTTGTCAAAAGGGATTACTACTGACCTCAGGCGCTGATGAGTTTACTGTCTTTTTTTTTTTCCCCCAATTGTCAGGAGTGGATATCTGGTTTCCGATCATCTGTGCGTCACTCTAGCATATATATATATATATATATATATATATATATATATATATATATATATATATATATATATATATATATATATTTATATGATATATATTATATATATTATATATATATATATATATACTATATATATAGATATATATATATATATAAGTATATAATATATATATATATATATATATATATATTATATAGATATATACTGTACATTTCTACCTCTATATATATTTCCCTCTCGAAAATGCCTTAGATCAAAAGACTACACCACTAAATCGGTTAGGATTTATCGAGTGTTTCATTCACCTGTGATGTACCTAATTTTATACATCGCACGTTACTGAGGAAAAGCGCGCGCGCACGCACACGCACATACACAACACACAAAAATATCATGAATATAATCACTTTAGGCACGTGATTCATTTATCACACATTACCACAGGTGAAAAATAAGAGACGGGGTGTAAGTCCTGACCGGTTTCGACTTTATTTCCAAGCCATTGACGAATCATTTTCCATCTCCATGGTAAATTTAATTGATGGTACTAATTGATTTAACCTTGCCAAAAAGTTACTTATATCTTCGTTCCCTGGCCATACACAAATTATGTTGTCAACATATTTGAACCATACCACATTGCGTGGAATTACGTTGTTTAATATTTCTTGTCAAAAATTCCATATATAAGTTACTTCACATGAGGACAGAGGGTTTCCAATCGCCATATCAAAATTTTGTGTATGGCCAGGGAACGAAGATGTAAATAAGTTTTTTACCAAGTTAAATCAATTAGTGCAGTGATCCTCATATTGGGTGGGGTGGCACCCACAGACAGTGCTTAGAGGCGCCGCAGGATTGTCAGGAATAATGTATTGGCTATATGATCTTAATGAACACTTGTAGAAAATAAAACTTTACAGAAGTCTTCATATGATTATCATGTGTGTCTACTCTAATATATATATATATATATATATATATATATATATATACATATATATATACATATATATATATATATATATATATATATATACACAAACATACACACACACATATACATATATATATATTATATTATATATATATATATATATATATATTAATAATGTATATATATTGTGGCTATTATATATATATATATATATATATATATATATATATATATATATATATATATATAGCCACAATACCCTCTTAACTCTTCTTCGACTTCTTTTCTTTTTTTATTGGATAAGTTTGTCACTAAAAAGCCTGGAGATCCAACTTCAAAGAAATATGAAATAAATCATGAACGAACCCACGATACCACTACTCGACATCATGATTTCTTTCATATTTATTTGACGTTGGATCTCGAGGCTTTGTAGTGACAAGCGTATCCAAATAAGACCAAAGAATTCTAAGAGTTTAAAGGGCATTGTGGTTATTACGTGTACATATGTAGCTAGTAAAAATGACTAGTAGATTCTACATAATATATATATATATTATATATATATATATATATATATATATCTATATATATATATATATATATATATATATATATATATATATATACATATATCAGGATGGTGAAGAAGGGGTGCCACGGTAGTGATTACATTAATGAAGGTGTCATCACCGCTAAATTAGTACCATCAATTAAATTCACTATGGAAATGGTAAAAGATGGGTGCTTACCTTTTTCGGATGTCCTCATACGAAGAAATAATGGTGTGTTTAAACAAAGTGTTTACAGAAAAACGACTAATATTTCTTCCTATGTGCATTTTTAGTATGGGCAAGACAATAATGCTAAGTTATCAGTGTTTACATCTATGTATTTCAGAGCATTACGTGAATGTAGCCCTGAATATATTGATGGGGAAATAGATAAGATTAGGAAAACTGGCGAGAAACTGAAATATCCTGACAGTGCATTAAATAATGGCATAATAATAATAATAATCTGAAAGATAGCCTCAATCTTCTTAAGAATTTTGGTGTTACTGTCGCATTTTAGAACAATAAAACAATGAAACGTATTTATCAAGAACTATCCAGACAATACTAAAGGAAGTGTATTTAAAATCCCATGTAAGTCTTGTGACAAATTTTTGTAGGCCAAACGGGTAAAGCACAGGAAAAGAGAATAAAACAGCACAAAAAATAAGTGAGATATGCACAGAGGAACAGCGGTATTTTTGTACATGTAAGTGAGAACAATTATGCTATCAACTGGGAAGGGGCAAAGGATTGTATTTCTAATAAAGCACTGGAAAGGAATGTCATTGATTCTTGCTTTACAGAAGAAAGTCACAGCCATAATATGGACATCAGTCAAGGGATGTATAAATTTGATCCTTTAATGTCAAAAGAAATTTGTAAATTGTTCAAATTTTAAGGTAGGCAGTAGAGATGTATGGAAATGGGATTAACATATTTGTAAACACAGTAAGGGCGCAGCAGTGCTAATGAGAGTTCCAACCCCACCTCACTGACACCTGTCAGGTGTGGATCTATAGTCCCCTATGGTTGGGTGTTTATGGCATTGTTTGTCCATTGAGAGTATATTGTGATTTTTGTCTACATGAGTTTTGAAGGCCATACCTACCTTGACACCCGCTTGTGGGTGGATCCGCAGTCTTAAACAGTTGTGTATGTTCTTCAGTACCGTATATATATTTGTGACTTTTAATACTACGTGTCAGCCCTTCGTCAATGGCTTAGAAACAAAGTCGAAACCGGCCAGGACCTACACCCTATCTTTTATTTTTCACCTGTGGTAATGTGATATATATATATATATATATATATATATATATATATATATATATATATATATATATACTATATGTATTTGTGGCACAGTAGACAGGTTTTTTTTTTTTTAAAAACTGAGAAGTCCGTCCTATTCATAGGAACTAAAAAGATGCTCTATAATAATAACATGGGGAAATCACGAGAAAATCAAGAACAATAAATAAAATTAATTTTAAAGTCAGTCACATCATCGGACAGAATATGTATTTAATCAATCGTAAGTTCAGTTTTTCTTTTTTTCATTTAAAGATGACAACAAATTTGAAAAAAAATAATTCTGTCATTGTCTACAAGAGGACTTTACAAAGACCTAAATCCCATAAAATTCCTGAAGAAACTTTTAGACAGACTAAATCACATCTGTAGGAACGTTCAGGTAGACACTCAGCGGCCACAACTACCAAATATACAGTCTAACAAAGAAAATGTCATCATGCGCCATAAACCAAAAGTACATCAAAACACCTTGATCAAAATCATCGTTACAAGACATAGTGGAACCTTGAAACACCAGTTCCAAACATACAGGTGTGAAACGGAACATGAGTCAAAATTCGTAACAACCAAGCTAACATATCTGTGTCATAACTGACTTATAAATCTCATCCTCTCTAGTCTATAAAGACCTTTTGAAGAATGAAACTGGACGCGAGTTTATCAAACATAAATCCAGATGAAACCTGGAGTGTTGTTCTCTGAATAATGCATATCTGATATTGACTTATGAACTGTTGTTGTTACATCCAGAATTGGAGTTGAATTTGTTCAAAGATAAAAGCAGATCGGTTAAAAGGAAATATTAATTAACATGCATGAAATCCTTGTGCGGGTCTTACAAAGGCTAGAATTATGCAAGCAGGCATCATCATCAATTTGCTATGTGTGTTTGTGTGTGCTTTCTCGAATATGCAGGTTCATTGTTGTCACTGCCATCTTAAAAAAAATAAAATAAAAATAAAAATAAAAAGACGCGAGGATCCAGAATAAACCAGAGAAGATGACAGTGTCTGAAGAAAACTCTAAAATGCCTGACCTTGAAAACGAAGTAGGCCGTATTTTTATATTTCAAAGCAAATGACATAAATAGTCCGGGGCGACAGGTTGGAGGCTGGAGGACAAATATGAAGGAACAATTTCTCAAATCTTTACATACACCTTAAGTGTTAAGGAATATACGAGTACTTACGGTGCTAAATTTAGTCATTTCCTTACGACTGGCCACATTACGAACCTGAAATGAAAATACATAAGTAAAGGTTGTGTACCACAAACAAATAAACAATAACAAAATATACTAGTTAATTTTCATGAAATGCCTATGCAGTAAGTGTAAACTATATTTCTTTTTTTTTTTTTTTTTTTTTTTTGTAAAATCACAAAACTGTATGACACCAAGAAGTCCAGACAAACATGGGGGAACAGTTGGGATTAAGCGCACCTTTAAAGAAATGAGTGAAACAGCTGTGCTCCGTTCACACGCAGAGATCCACACTAACATTATGTTGTTCACAAGCAAAGTAAAATGACCGCAAAGGATAAAAAGGAGGAAGACAGCGGGATAAATAAAACAGATTTTATCCCAAGTGATGGAGCACTGGAAATGCTGATGGTTTCAAGACAGTAAAGTACATTCTAAATTTAAAAAGAGACTTATCTGTGAAGTAATCACGAAAGAAAAAGGAGAAAAACAGGAATTAAACAGTAGTAGCTTTGTACTGATGCGCTAAGGAGCACGATGCAAAAGGAGATCGCTCATTCAGGGATGCTTTCCGGGACAGAAAGTTTGAATGAGCGGCTATTTTGTAGCGAGGAACAACAACGCGCCTGTACGAGGACAGATCTTGACCATATGCGGCAAAAGGCTACGCGAATGAGCACGGAGACAGAATGGAAGAAAACAGGTTTATAAATCATCAGTTCGGGGAGCGAGATGAAGCAGAACTTGGAGAACATATGTCTACCCCAGAGTGCAAAACTGAAAATAATGGTGCACATGAAATTCACGACTTTCACAACGAAACTACAGATGGACGTAGCAGGTGCAAATTAACTTTCAGGGATACTGTCAAGTGAATTATATATCCAAACAAATTGCTAGAGCCAAATCTTCTAATCAAGTGACACTTAAGAATTTATGTGACACCACAATGAGGTTGCAACAGCGAAGGAGAGCGTGCCTGCAAATGCATTGCCACATCTGGTGATTCCGCAGTTATGAGGAGTCATGACGGGGGAAATTTCGTCTTTTATCTCGACGGTTGTCTTCACTGTGAGACACAACTATTTAACTTCCTCCTCACTCAGAATGCACGACATACCTTTGTGACAGCCCTCAATTTTGTGATTACCATGGAAACGTTCGATGTAATCACTGCCATTCAAATAATCAACAAATAAGTAAATGTAAATCACAGACAGCGTTGGATTCGCCACATGACTTTAATGTAAACAAATCGACAGCTTAACAATACTGATTGTCATTATCCAAAAATTTTTTTAATTGGCAAGTAAAATCACATATGCTCTAGTAAAACTATAAAAACGGCATACAAATTTTCAGTTAATATAAGAATCATGGTGAAACGAAAACTTAACACGATTCCTTTGTGAACTTGCAAAATCAGCCTTAATTGATCTCACGCCATAACTAGGCAAAACATCACCATCAAGAACAATGAATCTACCGACACTGAGAAACCAAAGCATTGAAGCATAAACAGCACCGGCAGTAGCTTACCCAGATTGTGCCTCCACGCCCACTGCCAGCACCAGCAACTGACCCTCTCCAGTGAAGTAAAGTCCGATCGACACTAACTGGGAAACCGATTCATTCGTTCTCAGTCCACAGTCACAACCCTGACGTGCACATACGTCGTCTGCATCTTTGTGAATCACACGAAAAAGATTCACATAAAAGATATGCATATTTGTGTGTGTGCGTGTGTGTGTGCGTGTGTATGAGAGAGAGAGAGAGAGAGAGAGAGCCAATGCCAGGTAAAACATCGAACAAAGAAACAAATCTAATTCCAAAAAGCACTCATTAACTACACTGTATACCAACTCTACTACATTCGGCGAGATCTACTCGTTGCCAATACAATACGATTTAGAAAAAGGCTCCATTGGTAATGCAAAAATGAATTTTATCAGTTCAGTATTTCTCTCTCTCTCTCTCTCTCTCTCTCTCTCTCTCTCTCTCTCTCTCTCTCTCTCTCTCTCAGAGAAACTCGCTACTGTTACGACCGCCACATTGCATACAGAGGTATAAACATCCACTTTTCGGCTCATGGCTAACTTTGCTCATGGGAAGCAAAACCTAATGCCAGACAGACCAGTACTGTAGTATAAAAGAGCCATGAGCAAATTAGGCCTAGCTTTTCTTAGCGGGCACTATCTACTTCATCTGTTTCATCCTTCGGTTAATTTCAAAACCACAACTCTTAAATAGCGCGATATGTGGATGCAAACTGTGATAGTGAACACTTCAAGCCAAAAGCACGGGCAAAGAATCCGATGGCATACATGTACAAACTAAGGCATATGATAGGATAAGGCTTCAGAAAATGCATATCGTTCGTAAGTTATTACTTACGACTATCTTTCGGGGTATCTCGATTTCCACACTCCCATTTATTCTACATAAACAGAAGCAAACAACAACCTTCTCGCAGTCTTTTCTTTAAATGAATAGAATCAAGGACTTTGTGGATTTTCTCATTTAAAAGTACTTGACTATTCAGCTTTATGGCAGACAGCACCGTAAAGATTGCAACTGAAATTCTACTTACCCCAAATGAGAGAGAGAGAGAGAGAGAAACTGGCGGGGGAGGCAACAAGCAATGGACTACGTTAGCTTTCCATGTTAACAAACTGGTACTATTCCAATTAGCGGCAACATTCCGTACAGTGGAGCGCTCACATGAGCATGCCAGCAGGGCTCTCTCTCTCTCTCTCTCTCTCTCTCTCTCTCTCTCTCTCTCTCTGTATCAAAATCCATTCTCATCTGGACCGACATCGTCACCGAATAAAGCAGTCCTCAGCACGAGGCCAACTTTGTGAAAAGTTTCATTGAAAATCTGTAAGGATCCGAAACTTGGTCTGGATTTGGAAGACACTTAACTACTGCACTGTAAAGATTATTTGTATTTCTGTCTGTTTTTTATCTTTCAGTCTTTCTAACTAAGATGACACGAAGCGTTTCGTAGATTCTAATGGAAACTTCCCCAAAGTTTGCCCTTATGACTAAAATCACGTGATAAAATTTTTGAAGAGATGGGAATGTAACTTATCGGGAGCAGGAACTTTTTAATGGGTGGAGTCCTCACGGTTCGCTTGGCGGCGGTTTGCGGTCTCCGATGACGCTCTTGTTATTTTAGAAATAAACTGTGAGTAAACAGACGAAAAAGCAAAGGCGAGTGGATCCCTAACCTCAATCCAAGTTCACTGGCGGAGGTAATGAATGAGACAAAATATCAATGGGTCCTAATGACAGGCCTCACCACATTTCAATACAGGTAACTTGATCATCGGTTAACCAGGACCTTGCGTCGCTTATAATTATGAGCTCAGCTCTTCAATCAGTCCTTTCGTGATTCGATGAGGTTGCATGTAGTTACGCAGCTTTCATTGCAAAATGAGTGACGCAACTGCCTTATCTAAGCATAGCTTATCATTTAGAGTGAAATCTTAACACGCGCCGTTACGTGACGTCATTTAATTGGGTTCGTCATATCTAACAGCCACGTCTACTTTTAACAGGCCAGGACGCAAAACACTGCATTGCAGCACTGAAAGTAATGTTCACTTTGTACACTCCCGGGAAAGATGAGCATGAACGGATCTGGAATCTACACTGTATATTTGCCTTTACCCTCCCATCAATACCAGAATTTTCGCCATCTGTGAAGACTGGCGTGAAATGCTACTACAATCGCGCTACCGAAGGCAAAAGCTCAGTTATTTAAAATTCGTGAATGATGGATGACGACAGAATGATCGTTTTCCCCATTCCTATCTCACGAGGCAGAAGCAAAGGGAGCAGCCACCCAATTTCCTTCAGTGTCACGAGCCTCAAAAAAAAAAAAAAATCATAAAAGAGGGGATGAAAAAAATGGCACTTATTATCTAAGGAGGTGAAAGGTCTTTTGAACGGTGGGAGGTTACAAGATAGAAAAAACGGAAACAGGAAGAGAGTCCCAAAGCTAAAAGCGCAGTAAAAGAAAGAATTAATGTTCAAACTATACATTCCGAGAATTCCTCATGCCCAATGAGTAAATGTGGGAAGAGGGGGAATTAATGATGTTCAAAAGCCACCCACCCCACATCGCAACACACTTACAAACACAATGACACTCATGTACAAACCAAGAGAGCAACATTCCTCATAGTTAATAATAATGGAAGCGTATATCTTTCAGTAACTGGGATTATTATGAAGATATCGCAGCAAGAAAATCACACAGAGAGACTCAGGTGTTCTGACTACACACAACGATATGGGGGCTTTACTGTGTCTTCTTTATTTCCAATTAAACAGCCAAGATGTTATATCGATCAACAGACTACAGATTTACCAGCCAATGTGCTATTATCACTCAACAGAATAGGGATTCCCCAGCCAAAACTATATTCAACAAGAAAAGAGGGATTTCCAAACCTAGGTGCTATATTGACCACCAGAATAGGGATTTCCCAACCAAGACTTATATATCGTTCAACAGAATAGAGATTTCCCATTCATTACTCTACATTGACCAACAGAATAGGAATTTCCCAGCCAAGTACTACCTATATGACCAACAGAATAGGGATTTCAACAACCGACTCTTTTATCGTTCAACAGAATAGGGATTTCCCATTCATTACTCTACATTGACCAACAGAATAGGGATTTCCCAGCCAAGACTCTGTATCAATCAACACAATAGGGATTTCGCAGCCAAGAATCTGTATCAATCAACAGAATAGGGATTTCGCTAGAATTTCAGAATCTGTATCAATACAAAATGAAGGGTTTAGGAGTAAAGGGATTTCCAGCCAAGACCTCTGTATCAATCAACAGAATAGGGATTCATCCAAGAACTCTTGTATCAACAACAGAATAGGGGATTTCCACCAAAAAGAACTCTGTATCAATTAACAAAAAGATTTCCATTCCAAATGAATCTGTATTTCAATCAACAAATAGGGATTTTCCCAGGCCAAGAATCGGTTAATCAAGTCCCACAGAATAGGGGATTTCAAAAGCCAAGAACTGTATCAATCAACAGAAGGTCCCAATGTATCAATCCAATTTACTCTGTATCAATCAACGAATGGAGATTCCAGTCTAGATCTGTTAATCCAACAGAAATAGGGATTTCCCAGCCAAGACTCTTGTATCAATCAACAGAATAGGGATTTCCATCCAAGACTCTGTATCAATCAACAGAATAGGGATTTCCCAGCCAAGACTCTCTATCAATCAAACCAGAATGGGATTTCAATCAAGCTCTGTATCAATCAAACAGAATAGGGATTTCCAATCCAAGACTCTGTATCAAATCAACAGAATAGGGATTTTCAGCAAGAATCTGTACAATCAACAAGAATAGGGAATTCTCATTCCAAGACTCTGTATCAATCAACAGTATGGGATTTCCAAGCCTAGAATGGGATTTTGTCAATCCAACAGAATTAGGGCATTTTTCCAGCCAAGAATCTGTATCAATCAACAGAATGGGATTTTCAGCCAAGAACTCGTATCAATCAAACCAGAAAATAGGGATTTCCCCAGCCATTTCGGCAGGGCCAAGAATCTGTTCAATCAACAGAATAGGGATTTTCAAATCCAAGAAGCTGTATCAATTCAACAGAATAGGGATTTCCCATCCTTAGGGCCAGCAATCTGTATCATAATCAACAAGAATAGGGATTTCCCAGCCAAGACTCTGTATCAATCAACAGAATAGGGATTTCAAATCCAAGACTCTGTATCAATCAACAGAATAGGGATTTCAAATCCAAGACTCTGTATCAATCAACAGAAATCGGGATTTCAATCCAAGCTCTGTATCAATCCAACAGATAGGATTTTCCCAGCCAGAATCTGTATTAAAAAAACAACAGAATGAGGGTTTCCAGCCAATAATCTGTATCAATCAACAGAATAGGATTTCATCTCTAGACTCTGTATCAATCAACAGAATAGGATTTCCAGCCAAGACCTCTGTATCAATCAACAGATAGGGGTTTCCGTCCAAGAATCTGTATCAATCACAGAAATAGGATTTCCCAGCCAGAATCTGATCAATCAAACAGATAGGGATTTTCCAGCCAAGAATCTGTATCAATAACAAAATAGGGATTTCCAGGCCAAGAATCTGTTCCAAATCAACTGAATAGGGATTTCCCAGCCAAGACTCTGTATCAATCAACAGAATAGGGATTTCAAATCCAAGATTCTTATCAATCACAGAATAGGGATTTCCTTCCAAGAATCTTGTATCAATCAACAGAATAGGGATTTCCATCCAAAGACTCTGTATCAAATCAACCAGATAGGGTTTTCCAGCCAAGAATCTGGTATCAAAAAAAAACAGAATAGGGATTTCCAGCCAAGAATCTGTATCAATCAACAGAATAGGGATTTCCAGCCAAGAATCTGTATCAATCAACAGAATAGGGATTTCCAGCCAAGACTCTGTATCAATCAACAGAATAGGGATTTCCAGCCAAGGAATGTATCATTGAACGAAAAGAGGGGGATTTCCAGCAAGGAATCTGTATCAATCACATAATAAGGGATTCCAGCCAAGACTCTGTACAATCCAAGAATAGGGATTTCAGCCAAAAGAATCTGTATCAATCCAACAGAAATAGGGATTTCCAGCCAAGAAATCTGTATAATTCAACACAATAGGGATTTCCAGCCAGACCTCTGTATCAATCAACAGAATAGGATTTCCAGAATCCAATAGGGACTCTGTATCAATCAACAGGGGATAGGGATTTCAGCAAGAATCTGTATGCAAATCAACAGAAATAGGGTTTCCAGCCAATGAATCGTATCAATCCAACAGAAATAGGGATTTCCAGCCAAGAATCTGTATCAATCAACACAATAGGGTTTATTTCATCGCAAGAGTCTGTATTCAATCCAACAGAATAGGGAATTTCCAGCCAAGATCTGTATCAAATCAAAATAGAATTTCCAGCAAGAATCTGTATCAACAAACAGACTGGGATTTTCCCAGCCAAGAATCTGTATCAATCAACAGAATGGGATTTCCAGCCAAGAATCGGTATCAATCCAACAGAATAGGATTTCCAGCCAGAATCTGTATCAATCAACAAAGGGAATAACCAGCCAAGACTCTATCCAATCAAACAGAATAGGGATTTCCAGGGCAAGAAATACTCTGTTATCAATCAACAAAATAGGGATTTCCAGCCAAGAATCTGTATCAATCAACAGAATAGGGATTTCCCAGCCAAGACTCTGTATCAATCAACAGAATAGGGATTTCCAGCCAAGAATCTGTATCAATCAACAGAATAGGGATTTCCATCCAAAGGATCTGATCAATCAACAGTAATTTTGGGTTTCAGCCAAGTTAATCTGTATCAAATCATAACAGAATAGTGGATTTCCCCAAGTAAGGAATCTGTATCAATCAACGAAATTAGGGATTTTCCCAGCCAAGCTCTTGTGATCAATCAACAGAATAGGGATTTTTCCAGCCAAGATCTGTTATCAATCAACAGAATAGGATTTCCCATGCCAAGAACTGTATCAATCAAACAGAATAGGGATTTCCCAGCAAGAATCTGTATCAATTCAAAGAATTAGGGATTTCCCAGCCAAGAATCTGTATCAATCAAACAGAATGGGATTTTTTCCAGCCAAGAATTTCTGTTATCAATCAACAGAATAGGATTTCCAGCCAAAACGACTCTGGTTTATCATCAATCAACAGAAATAGGGATTTTCCCAGCCAAGAATTTCTGTTATCAATTAACCAGCATAAGGGGATTTCCCAGCCAAGACTCTGTTATCAATAACAGAATAGGGATTTCCCAGCCAAGACTCTGTATCAATCAACAGAATAGGGATTTCCCATCCAAGACTCTGTATCAATCAACAGAATAGGGATTTCCCATCCAAGACTCTGTATCAATCAACAGAATAGGGATTTCCCATCCAAGACTCTGTATCAATCAACAGAATGGGGATTTCCCATCCAAGACTCTGTATCAATCAACAGAATAGGGATTTCCCAGCCAAGACTCTGTATCAATCAACAGAATAGGGATTTCCCAGCCAAGACTCTGTATCAATCAACAGAATAGGGATTTCCAGCCAAGAATCTGTATCAATCAACAGAATAGGGATTTCCAGCCAAGAATCTGTATCAATCAACAGAATAGGGATTTCCCAGCCAAGACTCTGTATCATCAAACGAATAGGGATTTCCCATCCAAGACTGTTATCAAATCAACAGAATTAGGGAATTTTCCAGCCAAGAATGAATCTGTTCCCCATCATCAACAAGAATAGGGATTTCCCGCAGCCAAATGTTACTCGGGTGTATCATCCAACAGAATAGGGATTATCCCATCCAAGCCGTTTTAGAGGGGGACCCTCTGTATCAATCAACAGTAATATGGGAATTTCCAGCCAAGAAAAATCTGTTATCAATCAACACAATAGGGATTTCCCCAGCCAAGAATCTGTATCAATCAATAACATGAATAGAAGGGATTTCCCAGCCAAGACTCTGAATCAATAAACAGAATTAGGGCATTCCCATCCAAAGACTCTGTATCAATCAACCGAATAGGGGATTTCCCAGCCAAGCCCTGTATCAATCAACAGAATAGGGATTTCCCTCCAAGCCCTGTATCAATCAACAGAATATTTCCCCGCCAAGACTCTGTATCAATCAACATAATAGGGGATTTCCCATCCAAGACTCTGTATCAACAAACATAGGGATTTCCCACCAAGACTCTGATCAATCAACAGAATACCTTAAGGGATTTTCGGGATTTCCCAAGACCTGTATCAATCAACAGAATAAGGGATTTTTCCCACCAAGACTCTGTATCAATCAACAGAATATTATTTCCCAGCAGACTCTGTATCAATCAAAGAATAGGATTTCCGCAGACTCTGTATCAATCAACAGAATAGGGGTTATTTTCCCATCCAAGACTCTGTATCATCAAATAGAATAGGGATTTTCCCATCCAAAGACTCTGTATCAATCAACCAGAATAGGGTATTTTTCCCCTTCCAAGACTCTGGGATCAATCAACAGAATAGGGATTTCAGCCAAGAATCTGTAATAATCAACAAATAGGGATTGTCCCATCAAGACTCTGTATCAATCAACAGAATAGGATTTCCCATCCAAGACTCTGTATCATCAATAGTTGGAAATAGGGACTTTCCAGCCCAGAACTCTTGTATCAATCAACCAAGAATAGGGATTTTCCCATCCAAGACTCTGTATCAATCAACAGAATAGGGATTTTCCCATCCCAAGACTAGATCCCAAATAGCCTCTAGAATAGGAATTTCCCAGCCAAGACTCTCTATCAATCAACAGAATAGGAATTTCCCAGCCAAGACTCTCTATCAATCAACAGAATAGGGATTTCCCGGGCACGCAAGACTCTGTACAATCAATAGAAATAGGGATTTCCCATCCAAGACTCGTATTCAATCATAAGGGAGATTTCCCAGCCCAGGGAATCTGTATCAATCAAACACCAATAGGATTTCCCCAGCCAAGAGTCTGATCAATCAACAGCTAGGGATTTCCAGCCAAGAATCTGTATCAATCAAAAGAATAGGATTTCCATTTCCAAGACTCTGTATTCAATCAATAGAATAGGGATTTCCCATCCCAAGGATCTGGTATCAATCAACAGAAATAGGGATTTCCAGCCAAGAGGTCTGTATCAATCAACAGAATTTAGGGATTTCCCATCCAGACTCTGTATCAATCAACCAGAATAAGGATTCCATCCAAGACTCTATCAATCAATAGAACCTAGGGAATTTCCCATCAAGACTCTGTATCAATCAAAACAGAATGGGATTTTCCCGCCAAGACTCTGATCAATCAACAGAATAGGGATTTCCCAGCCAAGACTCTGTATCAATCAACAGAATAGGGATTTCCCATCCAAGACTCTGTATCAATCAACAGAATAGGGATTTCCCAGCCAAGACTCTGTATCAATCAACAGAATAGGGATTTTCAGCCAAGACTCGTATCAATCAAAAGTATTTCCCGATCCCATCTAATGCCCATCTGTATCAATCAACAGATAGGGGTCCAGGTCCAGGCAAAGACTCTGTATCAATCAACAGAATCGGATTTCCCCATCCCAAGACTCTGTATCAATCAAAGAATGGGGATTTTCCAGGGGCCAAGAATTCTGTATCAATCAACATTATCCTAGGGATTTCCCAAGCCAAGATCTGTATCATCAACAGAATAGGGATTTCCCAGGGCCAAGACTCTTGTATCATCAACGAAGAATAGGGATTTCCATCCCAAGACTCTGTATCAATCAATAGAATAGGATTTTCCTCCAAAGACTCTTGTATCAATCAACAGAATAGGGATTTCCCATCCAAGACTCTGTTAATCAATCAATAGAATTAGGGATTTCCATCCAATACTCTGTATCAATCAATTGAATATGGGATTCCCATCCAACTCTGTATCAATCAATAGAATAGGGATTTCCCATCCAAGACTCTGTATCAATCAACAGAATAGGGATTTCCCATCCAAGACTCTGTATCAATCAATAGAATAGGGATTTCCCATCCAAGACTCTGTATCAATCAATAGAATAGGGATTTCCCAACCAAGACTCTGTATCAATCAACAGGAATAGGGATTTCAGCCATAGGAATAGGATTTCCATCCAAGACTCTGTATCAATCATAGAATAGGGATATTCCCATCCAAGACTCTGTACAATCAACAGAATAGGGATTTCCATCCAAGATTCTGTATCATCAAACCAGAATATGGATTTCCCATCCGAAACTCTGTACCATCAACAGAATAGGGATTCCCCATCCAAGACTCTTATCAATCAACCAGAATAGGGATTTTCCAGCCCAGACCTCTGTATCAATCAACAAATAGGGATTCCCCGCCAAGACTCTTATCAATCAACGAAGATGGATTTCCCAGCCAAGGACTCCTGGTATCATCACAGAATAGGGATTTCCCAGCCAAGACTCTGTATCAATCAACAGAATAGGGATTTCAAGCCAAGACTCTGTATCAATCAATAGAATAGGGATTTCCCATCCAAGAAACTCCTGTATCATCAACAGAATCGGTTTCCCATCCAAGACTCTGTATCAATCAAGAATTAGGTTTCCTCCAAGACTATCTGTATCAATCAACACAATAGGATTTCCAGCCAAAGCTCTGTATCAATCAACAGAATAGGAATTTCCCATCCAGACTGATCAATCAACACAATAGGGATTTCCCAGCCAAGCGCTTACACTCAACATAATAGGGATTTCTCCAGCTACAGACTCTGTATCAATCCCACCAGAATAGGGATTCCCCAAGCCAGACTCTGTAATCAATCAACAGAATAGGGATTTTTCCAGCCAGCACCTCTGTATCATCAACAGAAATATGGATTTCGCCAGCCAAGCTCTGTAATCACTTCAACAGAATAGGGATTTCCCATTCATTGCTCTACATTGACCAACAGAATACGACTTTCCCCGCAAAGGTGCTATATCAATCAAAAGAATAGGGATTTCCCAGTAAGGGTGGTGCATCGATCAACAGAATAGGGATTTCCCAGCAAAGGTGCAATATCGCTCAACAGAATAGGGATTTTCCAGCCACGTGTCTATATCCATCAACAAAATAGGGATTTCCCAGCCATGACTTTTTATTGACCAACGGAATAGGAATTTCATGGCCAAGACTATATCCATCAACAGAATGGGGATTTCCCAGCGAAAGTGCTACATTGATGAACAGAATAGGAATCTCTCAGCCAAGGTCCAATATCAATCAACAGAATATTGAGTTCCCAGTCAAGACTCTATTATTGACCAATAAAACAGGGATTTCCCAGCCAAGGTGATATACTGATCAACAGAATACAGATTTCCTAGCCAAGGGGCTATATTGATCATCAGAATAAGGATTCCCTAATCAAGGTGCTATAATGATCAACAGAATTGGGATTTCCTAGACAAGGTATTATATTGATCATCAGAATAGGGATTTCCCAGTGAAGGTGCTATACTGATCAAGAGAAAATTGATTTTCCAGCCAATGTGCTATATTGCTTATCAGAATAAGGATTTCCTAGCCAAGGTGCTATAATGATCAACAGAATATGGATTTCCCAGCCTCGATGTTAGTGATCATCAGAATAGGGATTTCCAAGCCAAGTTGCTATATCGATCAACAGAAAAATCAAATGTGTAACATCACCTAGACTTATTATTTTTTGTGATTATTTCCGAATCGATGCAAAGAATTTTTATTATTTTTTCATTTTTAAGAAATTCATGAAATTTACAAATCATATTTAAACAAGGGCACGCTCAATTTAAATGACACGTTTTCTGTACTAAAATTTAACTATATTTTTACATGAATATATATGAAATAAAAACATACAGGGAATACGGCGAGACTGAGAACTGTAATTCGTTTTCAAGGAGTATTTAAAGGAGTACTTTTGGGGCGTGTAGAGGACGTAACTTCTCGTAACAGAGGTGGCATCTATTCTTATTCATCTCCAAAAGATGTCATCGGCAGCACGATCGTTCGAAAGACAAAGGTCCGACAGTCGCTGTTGGTTAAATAGTAATTTTCTTTCTTGAGACGATGTTGAAGCTACAATAGACAGAGGAGTCCCATCCTGCCAGCGTAATTCACACGTGGTCGGTCACCCACCGATGCATTTCATTGGTGGAAGGAGATCGATCTCAGGGTTTGACTCGTTGCCTAGACCGCGTTAAACTGGACAGCGGCATCGGATTTCCGAACCGGTACTGAAATCTAATTTTGATGACTCCCTTTCACACCTCTCGTCTTTAATGTTTGCCTCATAGCCATAGAACAGGAGGTGAGGCCCTCCCAAGAGACATTAATAGTTTTTAAGAATATATGCTTCAACACAGCAGCAATGAAAAATAAAATGCGACAATCGGCAGCTACACATACCGCCCACCTTCAAAGTTGCAGATTTAGCAATATGGTCCAAAAAAGGGTTGTAGTCACAATGTTTCTAAAAGCGTAAAGTTCAATAAAACTGCCCTCGCAACAATTAGTTGCATGAGATAAGAGAGAAGAACTATGTCCGGACTTAAGGACGAAGGGGTGGTATACGAAATCCTTCGGCAAAGCTATTTTACCAAATACATTCGCATCCGCTTTCTATCTTATGCCACAAATTTTACCAGGCTTGAGGAATTCCCGTCGCTCTCGAGTAATTCAGGAGCATTTTCCACGAATTGCGGAAGATTGTTCAGCCCTGACCGACCAAAAATGGCGACTCTTGCGCTGCCAAGCAAAACCACTTGGAAAAGACGGAAGTTAAAAACTCCGTTTGATCTGAAACAGCCCGTTCATCTAAGACTTACTAACATATTTCTCTTCCAGCCATAAGTCGGTTAGGTTCACGCTTTGGAAAAACATTATTTGGAGAAACTAAATTTCTTTAAAGGGATTCCAGTGATAAGATTTTAAACGGAATGACAAGATTCCCAAGGCCACTGAAGGAGCTGGTCTTTCTCCTTTGAGTGACGGGCAGCCTAGGAGCAAAATACTGCGCTGGGATAAATCCAACTCAGTCTACAGCAGCAACAGAAGCTTGCCCTTATCTAGGGCATGGGGCCCTAACGTCATCCTTCCAAAAGCGTCATTCTTGACACTTGAGAAAAAATCTAACTTTAGTTCTATTTTTCCGAAATACGTCGCAATAGAATCACCCATACGTTAGACTTTTAGATCAATTTCCATGTCTGAAAACCAATGATAAATTGCGTCAGTCTGTCCGTAGTGTGTCCGTCATGCTTGCTCTGCATCTCAAATAACCAGTGCGAGGGATTTCAGCCACTCTCAGCCAAATGGTACACCACCACTCATCACGTACACGTGCAAAAGGTTTTTATATGAGTCAGACGTCAGACAGTAATTACATTCTTCTGTCATTACTGGCAAAACCTTAGAACTGTTAAAAATACACTCGATTTCCGTCATGCATACTGGAAAAAAAAAGCCCTTACAGATATTACCTATGTTAAAGCCCTTTTAGCGGTTCAGAGGCCTATCTCGTCGGAAAACATTTGTCAGAGATACCTAGTTTTGCGATCGGAATGCTATCAGAGAGAAGTTGATCTACGTCACAAGAAGCACGCATTGCTTTACAAACAAATACGGATGACAAAAAGTGATCGCCTTTGTCCCATTCTAATTATTACTCTGTAAAGTAAACTAGCCCAGAAGCTACCGCAAGATAGCAGCTTCATTTTAAATATTCAATTCTGTATCAAACATCCGTATGAAAATAGAATAAAATTATTTAGAAAACGACTCTCCTTGAGTGAACATCCTTCGCTCGTTACTCCCTCTCGTCGATTTCAACAAATTTCCACTCATTCTTGCAGCCATCTTTTCCCTTTCATTTGCAATATTTGCCATAAGACGTGACTGCGCTGAGCAATTGTTTGAGGCTCGGCGATGAAGGCCCCCGACCCCTCTTCCCCGCCCGGCATGCTTCACTCAACCAACAACTCACTCCTCCTCGAGAATCGCTCCAACGACTCGAAGCCTATGTATATTTCCCCAAAACATCTCGCTCGCACTTCCCCTCTCTGATCACACAGGATCTTCGCCTGATGCTATTTCGTAAGTAGGAGATTTTTTGACCAGCACAAGGATTCTTTTATTCTCTGCGGTGTCTATGACCTTGGCATATCGGCGGCCGTATAAGATGAAGTCACTGTGTCTCTGTAAACACATATAATGATTCATTATAATAATTAAAAACAATAAGTCAACACACACACATAATGTATATATAAATATATATATCTAATAATATAGATATGATATATATATAAATATATATCATATATTATATATAATATATATATATAATATATTATATATATATTATATTATAAATATATTAAAGTAATTAATTAGATTATTATAAATGTTTCCGCGATTTGTTTTAACTACTTCCTTTTCAACAGATTTCAGTCCTCGAAATGTCTTCGAAGCTGAACGAGAATATGGAACATGCTTTACTGGTCGGCCTCAAGAGTGACACTGACACAGACGGGAAACGTCACTGCTCACACAACGTTGTCAGTACCTATTACAAAAACAAAGGAAAAAGAAACATATTTTCTAAAACCGCAAAAGCCCAACTTTTATCAAAATGAACATTACTTATCGACAAAATCTGCAAGAAGTTAAGATGTTAACATTTGAATGACCCAAATGTTTCTGAAAGCGCTGTTGATCAAAATGCTGGACAAGAACAATGTAGAAACAGCATTCGTTATCTGCAGCTGTTTTGTTATGGTCATGTTTCCAGAAATGTTGGAGCGCAAGCAACAGTTGGGAACTAGGCCAGTGTGAGAATGTTGCAGGAGAGATACTATATAAATGAATGCACCAGTGATGGCGTCGACTATCTAAAAGGGTTTTGATGTCTTTTATGTGTCTCTAAGCGTACAGCTTTGATATATCACTAAGTAATCAAATTACCTATTTACTGTCAAGGCACAGTGCTTTGTATTTACTGCTTCCTTTATGAATATGACGTATCTCTTCTAAGCCGTAAATTTGACATTGGTATTTTCTGGTTGGTTTAGACCGATGGTCTTCTGAGACTGATGAGAGATGCTGTCACCCAGTGAGTGCACAGTGAATTTATACTATACTAGTTGCCTGCAAAACGAACACATTGCTATGTACATATTTATAACGATGATCTCAAAACAGAATATCAGTTTAAACCTATAGTCACAGTCATTTGTCTTAATATTATTTATGATAGCCTTTATTACAATTTTCACCTAAACTGCAGTGTGTTATACGAAATGAACTGGTGCACATATGGAATCTGGATTGCGGTTAACCATTTTCACAGGTTTTGATTGCATTTTACGTTGTCATTTCTGTTTGAATAACTGTTATTCATTGTTACCCGTTTCATGGAAATGAGGACAAATGCTGTGAATTTGTATGAGCTATCCAAGTAATTGTAGATGATGCTGAATCTATTTGTACCACAACTCTCACTAATGGGTTCACAGCCTAGAGGATACTATGAAGGGTCGTGATGATCTTTTATCAAGGCAAGAACACCGGCTAACTTTTTTTTATATAGTGAGCATTTGTATTTTCTTTGTCGCGTCTATGAGGGTCTCCCTCTTAAGAAACTTACTATGTGGCCTGTACGTCAACATGGGTTCTCTTCAGCCATATGATAGAAGTATAAACATTGCTAATGTCTCCTATCGTATGCTGTTGTCAATGTTGTGGTGAACGATGTGAATTCATTTTGTTTGGGCCGAACCAAAGTAGCGATCATTTCCGACTGGACTCGATTTCTACTAACTTTGTTTCTCTCTTCAATTACCTTTCTTATTGCTATAATTGTTTGTTATATACACATCCACTCGCTACGATTCTATAATGGAATATAATGGAATATTTCAACAAACACTACAATGGTGTGGCACGAAATGAGGCCTTGTTTCTCCTCTTGGGAGCAAGATGGAACAAAATGTTCAACACCCAACAGACATTTGTGATCACCTTAACAACGTATTTAATATATTATTGATCTGTTCTTAATGGTATCTTAAGAGTTGCCACCACTCTAACATGCAATGCTTTTCATATTTTCCAAGGGGAGAGCTGTTTCAGTCGCCTAGCCTTAGATCTCATAACTTCTAATGTTTGCAGTTTCAACTTTGGGTTTTGATACATGTCTCCTCTTTGGTTGTAATTTCCTCTCAAATCCATTGGTTTGACTGGTACTGTAACTCAGCTGTCCAGCGAAGGAAGCAGACTGTAGTCATGCCAATCATCCTGTTGTTAATCAAGTAATTTTACATCTACAATATGTCTGCATTTTTGATGCCTTGACCTGATCTCAAGTCTTCTCGTCTCATCCGATGAAATAAAGAAATTCTGGAAATTCACCAGTCAATTCACAAACACCTACCAGTTCAATTTTCTTCTTACTTTCTGTCCTGCCAGATATCTATTTTGCCCTCCTAATAACAAAAAGGTCATTCATACTCTTTCCACGGTGATCCAAACCCTCCTAAAGCTCCTACTCAATCCATATCCAATTCTGCACCATCTCCATCATTTTGAATCTTGGTAAGTCGCCAAGACTTATCATGACTTTGTTCTTTTTCTCGGTGAATCAATTTTCAGCTTTTTAACTGGCTACTTATGTCTCTTGTTGGCAGCTCAACACCTGCTTCCTTTCTTACCTCTAGTGGCACCTCTCAGGATTCCAATCTCTCATATAATCTTTCTTTTCCTTTCATCCGAGGTTTCTGGGGACCAATCACTTCTCCAGTTCATTCACTTGCTAGTAAGTCAACCATTCACCCGCCTTCTTCCTTAGCTTCCTGCTCTTTCCTGTTCATTTTGCTGAACGTTGAACTGCTCTTTTTAAGCCATCAACTCTTCCCCTGTGAGCCGAGCCAGTCAAGTTCCGTGTCTCCAAGGCACAGTAAAATACGTTTAGCTGCTCTTCGATCCAATCGCTCAATAAATTCAATGAAATGAAACTGACCTTAACCTATACCACCATTTCTTTAGCTTGGTTACCATAAAACCTGTCTTGAATGCTCTTCATAGCTCCAAAATCTAAATCTGCATAAAAACAGGACTTATTTAGATACCGTTAATAGTCTCTTTCATTTTAATTAAATACTTAATGTTGGGCTTATTTTGTTCTCGTTTAGAAACAGCTGTCACATCTTCACCATTTCCTCTTGGCCTCCCTCCTCGATAAGGTTTCTGTCATAGGAAATTTAACGATCTACCTCTTCTCCGATCCCCCCAACACATTTCCCTTGCAGAAATCGGTGATCCTTGTACATTACAATAATCACTAACATTCGCACTCCCCATTCTGTTTGCGTTTCTAAGCATCTGGTCTCCACTCGAACCCTTAACAAGCAGGTTTATCGTTTATTTTGAAATGTTCCCAGTTTTACCTTTACATTTCCCCTTTGTTTTTGCGGCCTCGACTGGATATGGGTATTTGGTTGGTCGTCTTATTGGCTTATCGATGGAATAAAGACAACTGACCTTTTCCACGTCAAATTAAGAACGATCGCTATACTTCTCCTCCCACCGAATACACTAAGTATATTGTAAGTACTATAAGCGGCGTGAAAATCACTTAATAACTGGGGCCATAAGGTTTATTATATCATTACAAATACACACCAAGAATCAGATACATTACTTTGCTTTGTCATATTCTCATGATGAATACAAAATCTCCTTTCTTAGTCTATGTCAAAGAGAAATAAATCACTTTTCGAATAACGGGACAGACACGCCAACAACCCCACCCTCCCCGCCCCCCTTCACAGAAGGAATCACTAATCTGTTACTTATGTTTGTCTCCAATCCTTGCAATAAAGACATCAACTGACAGCATAATTACGCTATAGTGAGGTCATTCTACGGTGAAATTATTTACATTTCAAATCAATGGTCACGTTAAGGCTCTCTCTCTCTCTCTCTCTCTCTCTCTCTCTCTCTCTCTCTCTCTCTCTCTCTCATAAATAGAACTTCAATTTCAAAGATCTTATGGAACTTGTCAAAAAGAACAAGTTTACATATACCAAATTATATATTTCAGTGGACACATGTTTCAGAATCCCACCCCTCCTCCCTTTTACCGTACATGGTCCAGCTCATAATGATGCCACCTGAGGTGGCATATTATTTTGACATAATTAACTGTTCTTTGTTTTGTATCCCTGGCTATGAATTTCTGGATAAACACCTCAAGTGAATTTCACATATTTTTTGGGGGAAAATGTCTGACTAATATTACCATACTACCATAAAGAAAAAGTAAGCCTATCAATATGGTATATAAGTACATAAACACTGACAAAATACCAACATATAATTTGCTGCGTTGGTTAGTACCAAAATTGCTGTCGTAAAGTGTATGGTGGTCAGAATTTTCGCGTTCAGCTCTACTACAAGACTTATTCTCTTATGGACTTGCCAGCCCACGAATAAACAGCTTTGCCGCTCATGCCACAGGATATTTTTGTGTTAATATGTTTTCTAAACAGAAGTCGTCATGGGTGATAAAACTTGATTCAGAAAAAGGAGATAAAGATGATCAAAAACGATTTCCAACTAAAAATTCTTCTCAAGCTGATCAAAGGAAAAAATGTTAAATATTTTGACCGAGGAATATAAAAATGAAGATCATTAGCTTCCTTCCATTAAGAGTACCTCTCTATATCTCTGAGGCTGTTTCTCTCCGTATTTCCACCTTCAGGGTTATATACTTCTTTTGGCCTCCGACGCCCCGAGCCTTCACCTTCACCCTTAATCACTCACATCAGGAAAACAGCCTCTCTTTCATTTTGGTTCGTTAAAGGGTAACTCTGGAATGAGAGTCTTTACTTCAGATAACCAACCTACAATGCTCGTATAAATGCAAAATGTATTTACATTCCCATGATGCAAATTCAATACACTAATATCTATGCAAATTGAATACACTAATCTTTATGAACAGTTCATATAACCCTATCTAGAAAACGAATTCGTTGCGGACTTCATCCTTCGATACGGAAATGAATAAATGCAAAAGTTCAAACACTGCGGTCATGTAACAAGAATAATTGGATAAGAACCTCATACGCGTACAAAACGAAGCTGTTCTTAAGAAATGAAGCCGTGAATACTCAAAACCTTCCCAACGATTATAAAATTCAGTTCTGCTGTAAACAAACATCTCACCATCAAGCTCATTAGTGTGCCCGTGTGTACGAATTCGTTTGTGAAAGAAGCCCATGGAAAATAAGAAAACAAACGTGCCCATTTCCGCAGGGGGCGAAAGAGAAAAAAAAAGTTTGTAAGAAATCTCTTGCATAAATAAAAAATACTAGACACCATCAAACCGACAGCGTCGTCCATAACTAATGACCCATAATTATCATCACTAAGAGTCATGAAAGTACTACTAAGCACATTCTCTACAATCCTGAAAATCAGACACAGAAACGACTTTCCAACGAGTGCACCGCCTAACCCACATATGCAATTAGAAACATTTATAAGCAACCACCTTAATAAAAACGACCGCTTATAACATCAATATTAATAATCACCAGTCAACACAAACGTAGTCCATAATCACAAATTAATTCTGGTACTCATCATATCTTGTCAATGACGAGACGGCCTAATTTGTGGATATCAGAGCTAAATTTATCATTTTTCCCGAAAACGTTTTTGATGGCATATTTTACTATTTTCCCTCTAATATCATTTAACAAAATGGCCAGAATTATTGAAATAGATAAAAAAAAAAAGCACTGTAAGACCAAAGGTTCTTTTTCATGATTCCTATTTGGAATTGGACATTATCAGCTTGTGGTCGAGAGTGAAGGGGTCATTTTTCATGTTGTTCACTGCATCTGAAGTTTACAGAAGGTCTGTTGACGGCTGATGTTAATATATTTCAGAAGATAATTCATAAAGGTATTTGTGGCAAAGTAAAACTCTTTTTTATGATATGCCAAAGATTCTTGGATTTATAAGTTTTCCGCTCTGAAAGTTCTGGACAGCAAATAACCAAACTTTATTACGATACTCTGAGTAATAATGAATAAAATTAAAATATATTTGTTTTATTTTGATATGCATTATAAGTAAAACTTCTATAACTAGATATGCCAAGACCGAATCTCTTTCCAACTCGCCTGTAAATTTCTTTAAAGAAATTATTTCATTAGAAAATCTGGTACTTTGGTGCGGCATTTAGACTTGACATATAATTCTGGTTAACTTTACATCACCTTTCAAGAATATGGACCATATAAAGAGTTAAGATGAGAGTAACTAAGAAAAATGTGCTGCCTGCTTCTGTTACTGTTTTTAGCAACTTATCTGATGAGGGAGCCATAGAAGAAGCAGCTAACAGAAAGGGTATGAATAGCATTTCATTCTCAATCTTAAGCTCTAGGAATGTGGCCTACAAAGAATAATCAGACTACATTCCTAAGGTATTCACTGAAGAATTCCTAGAAGCATCCAAAGAAGGGGAACAACCAATTCTACAGTGGTACGTAGCAAACTACAAACTTTAATGGAATATCAGCCAAAAAAGGCCGACTATACCTTGAAACATATAGTGGTAGAATATCAAAAGGAATATGAAAAAATATGGAAAATCTCTCTTGATGCCCTACAAGTCATAATACTATCAAATTTGATACCATCAGAGATGATATCATTACTTCTCTGAAGCCCCACACTTCCTTCAATCAAGTCGGAGAGCGACTTATTCAGATTAATTATAAGGTTCTCTGATCACGAAATTTTACGGCTCTCTCCTCGGAATACTTATGAAGGAAAGAAACTAAATGGACGAAATAATCCTATTCTTCCAATATTCTCATATCAATACTTGCCAAAATTAATTGCCAACAGACATTTGAATTTTAAAAGTAAGACAACAGTTACACTAAAAGGTCGTATTGTTATAAGCGTTGCTGAAACATAGAAAAATTTTTTAAAGGCTTCTTTAAATTAGCAACGAGTGCCAATAGCTTCCGAAAACTAATGGGGCAAATAAGTATGTTAGTATAAGAACGACAAAAAAAAAAAATTACACATCTCTAAAATACGAGTAATAAGTGTTACCCACCCCAAGGGAAATATAAGAAAAACATGAAACGCTTTTAGTTCTCAGTGGAAATGAACATCAGTCACATCTGTTCAAATAGTAATTATCGTTTCCACTGCGAAGAGGGGGACCACTCCCCACCATATTTATCTATGTGAAAATTGTAACTAAAATTAGAACAAAAAATTCAAGCCAATCACCTCATGATCATCACAATTCTTCTAAATTAACTAGTGGAGCAGAACCTCCTAAATCTAAGTCCCCTGCAACTTCAGTTATTCCTCCTGATTTTCCCAAAAAAATCGGCTCTTACTGTTACATCCGAACCTTCAACACTTGGTCTGTCTGCAAATACAGTAGCTCTGACTTTATCTACAAAATATACATATGCTTCTGTTAGACTTAGCGGGGAACAAGAGGGCGTGTCTAGTATCTCCCAAACACGATTAAGTCTGGCAACAAATAATACTCATGCTTGTTTGATGAGGTCTCTCTAGAAATAGAAAAAAAAAGAAAGTCGAAAGTGAGTCTCAAGGAATCAAAGTTATCCAAGGCGGGACCACATCACATATACTCTATATCCAATTCGACAGATAAAATTAGAATTCGAGAAGCTTCAGAAAAAACCTGTATTTTTACATTGGATCATAAATTTTGTGGAGAAAAAATAGATAAAACCTCACTCTCAAAAGGGTAATACTGGGGAGCCAAATCCTCACCACCAGTAACGGCAGATACTTTGCAGAGGAACTGCAGATGTCTATGATCTTGATCTGAGCAAAAGATGCTCATACATGATTGTAATCGTAGTATTATACATATGCAAGAATTGAATTGAATTGAATTTATAAAATTTGTGGCCATTTGCCACGCGCTGGAGCCAAAGGCCATTCAGCGCATATATATCAACGGGATATATTTACTAATAGAAGATACACTTATATAATTAAATCAAATGATTAAAACCAAATTCAAATTAAAATACTCAATTAAATATCATAAAACAAATGGATTTCCTTAAGAAATTTAAAAATCTCCTCTGTGGGAGCACCCTCTCCTAAAATATCTGACAAAGGTTTGTTGGTGAAACCAAACCGACGTCTATGATTAAAATAAAGAGGACAGTCAACAAATATATGCCTCACTGTAATGCCAACATTACAATTGGAGCATTGAGGAACCTGCCTCTCTGCTCCACTAGTTAAAAGATACCGGTGAGTTAAAAAAGTATGCCCTATACGCAGGCGTGTTAAAACTATACTAGATCTTCTATCCATCCCAACAGAAGGGGACCAGGGATGAACAGAAGGTCTGATCAATTTCAGCTTTAAATTACTATTCAAGTTGGACCAGTGATTCGGCCACTTAGTCCTACAAAATGATTTAAAAAAAAGTTTAAAATCTTCACAGGGAACCCTCACAGAGTGGGAAGCCCGGGAGGAAGCTGCCTGCTTAGCGGCTGTATCAGCCAGCTCATTACCACGAATTCCCACATGCGAGGGAACCCAACAAAACTTCACACTGATGTGTTTTCGAGAATGCAGGAGGACCAGCCAATCCTGCACCTCTTGAATGAGTTGATTAGATGGCATCAACTTCTGTAGTGCAGATAGAGAACTCTGGGAATCACAATAAATAATATATGAGTCCCCAGTGCTACCTGTACTAAAAATAAATTTTAAAACACTAAAAATAGCATAAATCTCAGCATTAAAAATTGAGAAGTTAATAGGGAGGCTTTTTTTAATTGTTCTCTCACCGATGATGACAGAACATCCAACTCCATTTGCTGATTTTGACCCATCTGTATATACAGCAATCGAGTTACTATGCTCAGAAACATGGGCCAAGAAGCTACTTTTAAGCTGAACACTTGAGCTGATCTTTTTGTTGTCTCTAATTTGGCAAATATCTAAAGGAGGCCTACACCATGGAGGGAATTTAGAAAATGTTGTTTCCATAACCAGTGGAGGAATAAGGCCTACCTCTCTCGCACTGATGTTTAATCTAACTTCAAGGGGCTTAGGTAATGTAGGTTTAGTTGGTGCTCTGTCAACAGGATGTTTTATATACTTAAAATTTGGATTAGACTGAGAGGTTAGTGCTCGTGACAAATATCGGAGACCCTGTTCCTCCCTCCGAATGAAGAGAGGAGGAAAACCAGAATCTACATAAAGGCTCTCAACAGGAGAAGTTTTAAAAGCACCTGTACAAATACGCAATGCCATGTTGTGTACTACATCCAGCTTACCTAACAAGGTCTTACATGCAGAGCCATAAACCTGAGATCCATAATCAATCTTACTCAAGCATAGTGCCTGATAAATTCTTAATAAAGTAGTACGGTCGGCTCCAAAATTCAGGTTACTAACAACTTTAAGAATATTGCACCGCTGTTTAACATTTACTACAGTCTCATTTATATGTTCAGCAAAAGTCAATTTTTTGTCAAAAATAATTCCTAAATATTTGACTTTATCTTCATAAAGCAAGATAGAACCTTCTAAAAATAAGGTTGGAATCTCTTCCCTTCTTCGTGTTCTGCAAAAACGTATAGCTTTAGTTTTTTCTGCAGAAAATTTGAAACCTTTACCATTAGCCCAGGAAGTAGCAGCATTAATTGCAAACTGAATTTTAGTACAAGCTTCAACTGCAGTAGCTCTACTACAGACGATAACAATATCATCTGCGAATGCTTGACCAGTTACTCCAACAGGGAGATGTTCAAGTAAACCATTAATGGCAATATTAAAAAAGGTTGGACTAAGCACACTCCCTTGTGGAATGCCTTCTTCCTGAAGATACTCTGATGAGAAGGTAGAGCCAATTCTGACTTTAAGGTACCGGTCAGACAGGAAGTCTTTGGCAAAATTAAACATATTGCCACCAATACGCCATTCAACCAGCTGCATTAAAATACCAGCCCTCCAGGTAGTATCAAATGCTTTTTCCAGATCAAAGAACACGGCAATTGTTTGATTTTGGACTGCAAAAGCATTCTGAATCTCACGTGTGAGACATAATAAGGATCCAAAGTACTTCTATTCTTGCGAAAGCCAAATTGCCTCTTCGACAACAGGTTCTTTGTTTCTAATAACCATATCAGACGAAAATTCACCATTCGTTCATAAATCTTGAAGACACAGCTGGGTAAGAGCAATAGGCCTATAACTTTTGGGATGACTAGACTAGGTCCTTTCCGGGTTTCAAAAAAGGAACTATAACAGAGTTTTTCCACAACTTGTAAGAAGTCCCTGAGCACCAGAATTCGTTTAAAACATCGACAAAGAATTTTTTTGACTCCAGAGGTAAGTGAGAAATCATTGCATAAATAATATCATCTTCTCCAGGTGATGTTGGAGAGGACAAAGATAAAGCATATTCAAATTCGACAATACTAAAAGGAAGGTTATATGCCTCAGAATTTGAACAAACAGGCGGATTAACTATTGTCATGTTTCTAATATTGCGAAATTCAGGGGAGTAGTGACTGGGGCTTGAAATGCTTGAAAAGTGCCGAGCAAAGGCCTCTGCCACCTCTCTTGCATCCGATATAACTACCAAGTTAATTTTCAAAATAGGTAAAGGAGAAGGGGAAAATTTCCCTAGTAATTTACGGATTCTATCCCAAACCAGAGAAAGTGGCGAGTTATACTTTAGTTCTGATATGTACCTAAAGAAGGACTCCCTCCTTGCTTCTTTAAAAACTTGCTTTTGTTTGGCGAGGTTTTTCTTGTATATTATTCTATTAACCAAGACAGGACGCCTTCGATATCGCTTGTAACTGGCTCTTGCAATTTTCCTACTCAAGGCACATTTATTATTCCACCAAGGTACCAGTGGACGACAGGGTTTCCCTGATGATGTTTTTAGGAATTGACATCATTGCCCCTCCAATCATTATACTAGCGAGATATTCGTAGGCAGCCGAGGGCAAGGAAATTCATTGACCTTACGATTGACTTTGGTAGATTTTTCGTACAGCTGCCAATCTGCCTCCTTTATCTTCCATTTGGGTAAAGATGGGGAGGGTATATTTTGTACATACTTAAGATGGATGGGAGATAGTGGTCGCTTCCATAGAGATTTTCATCCACTGACCACTTATAGTCTAATCGTAATGACGACGAACATATTGTAAGATCAATTGCTGAACTAGAGTTATGGGCTACATCAAACCTTGTAGGAGAACCGTCGTTCATTAAAACTACATCATTGCAATCTATTAATCTTTCAATTATAAGACCACGGTGATCACACCTACCTTCCCCCCACAAAGTATGTTTTGCATTGAAATCCCCCATCAGAATGAAAGGCTGAGGTAGTTGGTCTAAAAGTGATTGCAAATCTTCAACCTCTAATTGTCTTGGATTGCCAGCTCTGTCCACCAATCGAGTTTCTAGGCCAGGTTCTAGATAAAGAGAGCACAGGGTGACCCATTTGTTAATGAAAATCTGTGTTGCACAAGCTTGCAGTATGGAGTCTAATTTGATAACTTTTTGTGGTAGTGACTTGGCCGCAATAATACATGTACCACCATGAGCACGTTCACCTACAGGTGGTGGAGATCTGTGAAAAATAAAGTTCTGTCCACAGTTAGGAGAAACATTACCAAGTTTAGTCTCTTGCAAACAAAGGGCAGCTAAATTATGCTCCTTGAAAAGGACCTGGACCTGTTCTCTGTTTGAATGGAAACCTCGTATGTTCCACTGACATAGAGCCATTATTTACTATTAGTTTTTTTTTTTTTTTACTTTTTGGACTTGGATTGGGCTGGTCTGGAAAGACTTGGTCTTGGTCTTTGTTTCATAGAAGAACTTGGCAGATCCTCAAGAGACCTGCTATTTCCTCTCTTGGGAACCCTACTATGGTGTGGGGATATAGGTGGAGATGATGATGGAGTACGGGGTCTCTTATTTCTAAGAGGCACCGTCTCTGCAGCGTGCACCTGAGCCTTATGAGGTGCACTGATCAAGGTGTCATTCTGGGACATACCCAGATCAGGCAGTGAAGCTGCCTGTGAGGCTTCTACATCAGAAGCCCGAGAGACCTCCCAGAAGCCCAGAGGAGGCCCAACGGGAGGGGACAAAGGAGCCTTCTTGGATGAAGGCGGAGATGCTGAATGTACTTCGAGCTCAGAAGGGGATAGCTGAAGCTTTGGCTTTGAAGTTGGCATCCTAGTTTGATCATTTTATTCGATTTTCCAATTTTCACTACATCACTATATTGAGGTCTTGGGAACAAAAGTCTTTTTGCCAGGCCAATACTTAGATGTTCAGCATGAGCTTTCTCTATGGCTGCCACTTCTTTTTTTAAATGACTCGCATTCCTTATGCCTTGCATTATGATTTCCTTTACATTTTATACATAATATTGGACTAGAACATTCGCCTTCATGCTTTTGTAAAGAGCAGGCAGCACATAACTGGTTTCGAGTACACACCTTTGACGAGTGGCCATATCCAAAACATGTGAAGCATTGGAGTGGTCTATGCTTAAAAGGTCTAACATGAAATCTCTCCTTGTCAACATATACATAATCAGGAACTTCATCATTAGTGAAAGTGAAAATAATCATTCTTGACCTTGGAACCTTGAAAATCTTCCACACTTTATCATCACACATTTCCAGCAATTCCTCGTCAGACAGTTCATATAGGTCTTGACTGAAAACCACTCCCTTAGCATAACTAAAACTATAGTGTGGTTTGACCTCTTTTATCATATTAGTATTTTTCAGTTTAGAGATCATGTGGCCTTGTCTATAAGACTTTGCATGAACCAAAAAGCTGTTCTTTCCAAATCTAGTAATATCTGAGTTGGTCATTGTTCCTACCAATGTTCTTAAATGTTTCCTGAAGTGAAAAAGATTACAAAAGTCTGATTTTGTTGAAACAATCAGCCACCTGGCAGGTATTGGTGTCCTCACCTTACATTTCCCATCTGAAGTTTCCTGACTGACTCTAGCTGGATAAAAGGAATCTACTTCAATATTCAGGGGCATTTTATGAATTAATACACACTTTAATTTTTCCTTATGTGAACACTTGAAAGCATTCACGGCATTCTTATGAGTAGTAAACTCAATCCAAACCCTCCAATATGCAAAATCTTCAGTTTCACAATACTTAATAACTTTAATTTCACCATATCTTCCAAACATTTCCATAAATGCAACACAATTTAAATCTGAGGAGAGAGAATCAACATAAAGGATTCTCTCACCACTACTAGAATTTTCCATAGCCACATTCAAGGTCTTGCCATGGGTCGTCTTCTGTACAATTGAATTTTCTATAGGATTGTCCTTGTCCGTGCCAGAGGTCGAAGAGGAGGGTAGTGTCAAGAGGTCGCATTGTCCGGGGGAGTTTATCATAGGGTCATTATTCATTAATCCTTCAGCAGAAATTTGAAAAACCTACTGCAAATCAGGCAGAAATCCAGGCCCCCCGCACAAACCCCTCTCTCACCAAAGACACTCAGCAGAGACTGACTCCCATATGTCCACTCCCTACCTACCCCGAAGGGATAGCTCTACCATAACATGAGTGGCTCAAGTGTAAGCAAAACCCGCTTGATAGGACTGAGGGCATAACTAGTATGCAATCATCCCCATTCATGTTACAATAGAGGGCACACCGGAAAGAATGCCGAGAGTCCTACCGTAGAGACTATACCTCCCCGGATTCCGCAGGCAAGTCCCCCATAGGTAGTTCCGCCCCAATGGATATTGCTATGAAATCATATCAACATCCTCAGGGTCCAAACATACTCGAGAGGCGGACCAAACCTCTACAGTCTCTGCCATTTGGATCAAGAAAGAGCCAATGCGCAAGAGCCCAGCCCCTGCCCAACCTGTAAGAAGGTTTTAGTGAAGAAGGGGGGGGACAGCTAGGTTGAGCAACTGAGTTAAAGATAGTAGAAGAGAGGAAACAAATTTAAGTAAGAGGAAAATTGAGACTTTTGGATTCGAACTGGGAGATATTTCTCCCAGTTCGAAAGCCCTCTTGCCCGCTATGCATTTTCAGCAGTCGGCTGAAAATGCATAACTTCGTCAAGGCAGTCTCAAATCAAGAGGGCATATGCAAGAAACAGACTACGGTGACCGATTGTAATCGTAGTATTATACATATGCAAGAAACAGACTACGGTGACCATTTCTATAATCCCGGAATAAATTATACATTCTTTCACTCTACACCATCTATCAAAGAAATAAGTCAGGCAGAACTAGTATAATCATAAAAAAAAAGAAAAAACTGCAACACAGGCCAGTCATACTGGATACTGAATGACAGGCAACAGCTGTTGAGGTTCTTTCTAAAAAGTTAATGGTCATTCAATAAATCACTCCCGAGGATGATTTCTCCGTAGCAGAATTGCAAAATTTTATTAATCAGCTTTCACCTCCTTTTCTTTTCCCCTTTCTTTTCCCCTTAACACACCATGAATCTTTATAAACAGAAGAAGCATCTCTTCATGATGAATGACGGCTCCCAGACTTACTATAATGTCACACTTAACACATCATCTGTCAGTGATCTGGCCATTAATCCTCCAGATGCCATCCTTAAATATGATCAGTAGAGGACCGTCTCCGAGGTAGTGACCATCGGCACTTCACCTAAAATCAGGAACTAATGATGCAATACCTATATCAAAACAAAGTGGGAGGACCAGTGGCTCCATGGTGGGGCAAAAAATATCTGGCATTAAGGAGTGAGACCAGGAATGACTAAAAATAAGGGTTCTTTATCAAGTAAAATTAATTATAGGCATGGCCAATTAAAAAAACAATGCTACTATAAAAATGTCAAATGAGAAATCGGCCACACAACATTTATGGAATATATTCAAAGACTTCCTTATGCCTGATATGGGGAAAAAATTAGGAAACTGCGTAACAAGTGTGTTTGTCACCTCTATCTTCTGATGTGGTTTCTGGAAAAAATTGTTTTACATTATCATATAAATTTGGCTTCAAGAAGAATCAAAGCACTTTGGGCCCTCTTCTCAGCGTCTCGAACAAGATGCAGCAAGGTTTTGCAAAGACAAAGCAAACCATTGGTGATTCTTTGGAGAAAGCATATGGCACTACCTGGTGGCCTGGTATCATACAACATATATATAGGGTACCAAAGGTAACAAGCTAAAATTTATTCAATCTTCTCAGTCAGCAAGATATCTCCATCTTGAAGTTGGAAACAAAATACCAGTTCCATTTAAACAACAGGAAGTAGTCACCCAAGGAAGTGTACTAAGTGTTCCTTTTTTGTGCAGCCATCAATAAGATCGAAGAAGCAGGACTTCTCTGGTGAATATTTTGGCATCAACTACACTGGCCACGATCTACAAACAGCAAGAATGCACAATAAAGAGCCACTGATTCTGTCACCAAATGGGTCTGTGAAAATGAATTCATATTTCCTGCTTTAAAGGATATTGCAGTACATTTCAGCCACAGAAGAATGAAGGATGTTTCGACATCGGTAGTATCCAAACCTATAGTGAAAAGTGATGCTCCATGCAATTTGGCCCCAACACAAACTTCTACAAATAAAAAGTGAAGATATCTCTAGATATTTCAAAAGTTATATCCAGATTTAATTGGAGAGCAAATAAAAAAATAACTTAAATTATGGGTGCCAAATTTACTTAAGTGCTTGTAAAACTGAACATAAAAACTGTATGTAATATATAACATGGGTTCACATTTATGACCTGGAGCATTGAAGATTTTCTGTATAGAGCATATATGCGGATACAGACCAAATGTCTCGAGTTCACAGAAGAGAAGAGTTGGGGTTGAGCTTAATGCATAAATACAAGCGAAGCAAATTCTTACTGGAAACGGACTCATTTCTGGCGGCCGGGCCCTAAAGCTATTCAAATACTAATATCTCCAAAAGTATTGAAGATGAAAGAAAAATCCTTTCGGCAGATAAAACCTTACATCTTTCAATTTTGCCCCATATAAGATTTATTCAAGAAATGCAATTAACGATGATAATGATGTAGCAGAGACTTCAGAAATACCTAGTTACCCCTTTGATGATTCAACTTGAAGCTTCGCGAGTTATCGCCTTTAAGGCGTCCTACTGGTTTATAAAGCTCATCATCTAACTTTACGAAATATGAGTTCTTTAACGTTAATAAGAAAAATTTAACTTCTCTAACTCAAGTAAACCCTACCATATGCATATCAATGTAAAGGTTCCAGATCGTTCCTTGAAGGGGACGACTATGCAGAAAAAGTAGGCATATAAGAGCACATCTGAGCTCACCACAGCAGAAAGAGTAGGCATAAAGAGCAAATACTCTCCGCAGTGGATCCTTAAGATCCCCACCTCGTCAAGGGGTTGGGATCCGCGGGAAATATTTGGTGTGTTTGACTTTACCTACACAAATATGGAATCCTGTGTCGCATGAATGATGGAGGTTTTAAAACTAGACATCACAATGAAGTAAAATCTCATCAAAAATACACCAGCATGGAATATACTCTTAAGATACTGATACCAGTGAAAATCCAAAGTTGACTTCACTTTCCTTTTTTTAGAGTATGAAAACTGATATCAATGGGGGAAGTAACTTGACTTGCTAATGGATTAATGTTAGCTTGAATGTTCACTTTCTTATCTAAGACCAACACTACACTACTACTCGGATGAAGTCACAGTAAATTTTACAGGTCAACAAATTTGAAATCCTTCGAAAAAAGTTGATAAACCACAGACACTTAATTCCTACCCTAAATAGAAAATAAGAAGAGTTTTATAATCAATATAGTCAGGGCAAAAAATCAATAGTTTTATGCTGAATATCTTTGGGAAGTAACTTTGTTAAACTATGGATTCTTATACGATGAGAGAGAAAAAGAGAGAGATTCTAACTTGAGACACTAGAAGATTTTCTCTATTCTGCTGCTCATCTCTGCTGCAGTCTGGATGTAAATTTATAACCCACAACTTTAAATTAAACTGCACTCCGTAATAACACCAGCCTGTACAAGACATATCGTATGTATTCCAGAATGGTGACAGAATATATAGAGAATAATGGCTCAGAACTAATAATGTAAAGTTTAGTCAACTCTCTCTCTCTCTCTCTCTCTCTCTCTCTCTCTCTCTCTCTCTCTCTCTCTCATCATTAAAAATTATATACAGATGGCTGGGTGGAAGAGAGGTAAAGCGCCTTCACGAGGGCACTCAGCTATTCGGGACGCCGGAACAGGACAGGGAGGAACGAAGGGAAAATTATAAATGGGAGAGACGTTAGCGGCAGGGCGATTGTGACCGCGACAAGGAACCACATAATTACTGCAGCAGCAGCAAACTTAATGGCAGGAAAGGGTTGCGATTGCTGCGCGGTCATCACCACCACCATCATCATCATAATGATAACCAGAAATCTGGTAACTGTGCTCCAAAGTTGCTGATTTGATCTCCAACATATTCAGCGATGACCTTGAATGAAATGTTCAGCAACATAAAAAGTACGTCAGAGCTCAGGGCCTGATAATATTAGATATTTTTTATATATCCGACACTAAAATAATATACACCTTATGCACGACTATGTAATATACATATACATATATATGTGTGTGTGTGTATATATATCTATATGTATATATATATATATATATATAATATGTGTATATATATATATCTATATATATATATATATAGATATAGATATATATATATATATATATATATATATATATAATATATATATATATCTATATAAAAGATATATATATATTATATATATATCTATTATTATAGAATATATAAGCTATATATTATATATATTTAATTATATAAAAAAATTTTTTAATAAGATTATCTATAAATCTTTAACGTATAATATAGATTATATACAGATATAATTTCTCTAAATCATTAATATATATTCTAATATATCTTAAATATAATAGATCTATATATTATATATATATCCTATATCTATATATATAATACTATTAGATATTATATATCTATCTATCTTATAATAGATATATATATATATCTATATATATATCTATATAGATATATATATATATAGATATATATATATATATATATATATATATATATATAATATATATATATATATATATATCTATATATATTATATATCTATCATATACTTATATATATTATATATATATATATAATATATATATATATATATATGATATTATATATATATATTATATTAATTATTCTATTCTTATATCTATCCGTATATATATATATATAATATATATATATATCTCTATATATATTATCAAATGCGTTCATTGAAAAGACAGAAATATTGGGAAGTTTTAACAGTCACAAAATCCCGCTTTTCAGAGCCCGACTCATTTCAAAGAGGAAGCAGGATGCTTTACAGCGGTTCTCTATTGTCATGTCAGTGATGGGCCGGTTGTAAAAATAAGGCACATTTTATGAAGCGCTTATCAATATGGTTTGCTGATCCCATAGCGGTAGTAATGAAGTTACAATATTATAAACTGTTGCCAGCAAGGTATTTCATTCAAATAGAAATTCAAATAAAAATAGCTCTACGACTTTGAAGTCCGCGTTATACGTGGGTTCCAAACTGTTTTGAATGATAAAGAATTGAAGAAAAATAAGGAGGTAAACCTTAAACTGGATATCTGGAATAAATAAAGGTAATTACAAAGTATCCCCTCACCAGGAATTATTGAAATCGATGGAAATTGAAATTCAAATTTATCTTTACATGATAGGTAGTCATTCAAATCAACTTCAAAAATCTAAAGACTTCTGATGTTTTCCACAAATAAAATATTTTCCAAAAATAAAATATTGTTAGGAATGCGAAATGTATTTTGTAATATCTTCGTCTATATCACTACTGAATTGTATTTTTTTTTTCTTTTTCTAAGATATTTGACTAATCTAAATCTCCATTTCATGGCATTACAAAACAAAGCTCTTCGCCTTTTAGATCTGGACGCACACTAAATGATAGTTTACACCTTAAGAGAATTTCTGCGAGTTATCCTTTTTTTTAGTCTAGAAGTCGATTTTGGCGTCCAAAACTGCTTATTATTTCAAGAGCATCAGAGGTTGGCTGTTATTTTATCCTTAATGAATCCCACATATAGTAGCAACATAGTTAGGATGCAGCGTAAGTAAGGCTGTATCAGCACATGAGAAAGCACAGGTTATATTTGCGGTTTTTTATGTGAATACTGAGTAAATACAAATATGTATCAGTTTAACGATTATCATTGAAAAAAAAAAACATGTACAGACGATCTTCCAGGCAGTAATGGTTTACTCAAATATTTCAAAGACACAAGACACAGTCACGAGCCAAAAAAACTGCCTGTGGGGCAGCTTCGGTTGACAATGAACCTTCAAGAGACTAAAATCAAGCTGCTGCTCATTAAGAAAGAATTGCCTTCCTTTCTAGACAGGTTTTCTTTTTGATGAAATATGAATGTCCAACAAAGATAAAACTCAACTGAGTATCGTTTTCTATATAAATACTAGATGCTACTTTAAGCTTAAGTCATAGATGATTTAAATGCACATTAAAAAGCAAAAATGGACTAAATCAGATAGATTGTCAAGCAAGAATCTCTTATTCAGGGTTCTACTCCTGCATTCGTGTAAGCGTGGGAATAATGATCATTAACACTAAAAAATCCATGATAATACTATGGCGTTCCATCACCAAGGAGTCTGTGATTCTAATTTGCATTATAATGGACTAATTAAGCCAATTAAGCCATGGAACGCGCATCTCAGGGTACAATGAAAAATTACTTGAAAAAGACCTGGCATAACTATAACAAACTTCGAAGACTTTTCAGGTGTCCAGAAAAGTCTGCGAAGTTTGTTATTACCATGTCATGGCTTTTTCAGTGAATAATTATTAAGCAATCATTCATCTGGTGCATAAAGCTACCGGTCAAGTTTTGGCCCAAACGAAAAATAGGACACGGCAGACAGTTTAACAAGTATGTAGCACAATTCACCAAGCACTGAATATGGCAGCTCAGCAACGCGCCTGAGTGTGTGTTAATGGTAATGATAATTCTCATCCTGAACCTCCTCAAGTCTTGCCTCTCATGGGGTCTGGATCTGAGAGATGGGGGTCATTAGCAAAACAGCTTACCCAAGAAACGGGGGAATCTTATCTTGTTCTGGAATTCCGATTCAAATCTAAGCACTAGCTGAAAACAATATTCATTTCTTATGCCAAGAGCCTGAAAGAATTGAGGCGGAGAACTTATGAGACCGCGGTTACCAGGTACGTCCTTCCACGCTGTGCACCAATACCACCACCTATGCCATTGTGAAGCGCAGATGGTATTATCCATATCATCAATGCCATGAGAGGCAGATAATATTGGACATGCAATCGCCAAGTGGTGAGCAGGTAGTATTGCACATGATGTAAACGAGTAAGAAGCAAGTAGCATCACCAAGAGGCAAGCAGCACCATTCGTGTCTCCAACGAGTCACAAATGGGCAGAGCCAAGGAGGAGGAAGCAGTTGATGATTCAGATATCTAGAAGCCATTCCGTTCCCCACCTCTTCTTTGTTTCAAATTCCAGAGATCTTTAGAATTAACTGGTGACGGTATTCCAAGGGCAAGTCCAGAGAAAATTCAGAATAAAAACGATACTTATACTACATGAAATGTAGTATAATTAGAAAAGACAAACGGCGAAATAAATTAATAGAGGGCCATTTAAATGAAAAAAGAATTCCTTTGTCGCTTATCATGAATGAGATGAATTTTTTTGTCATAAATTGTTAACAAGCCTATTTCTTTCAAAAGTTAATAACCTCGAGTTGGTCACCTAAAGGTTATATAAGCCGAGTTTTATGAGTTCTGGTTGCTTGCTCTGGAGATATCCTGCTCACACGCAGTCAAACGCCCATAGAGACACGAGTGCAAACTGAACTTCCTCCCAAATTTGATGAAGGCTGTAATAATGTGCATTAACTCAAATGCCACAAGAAGAATTCGAACATTTAATCATATCGTACACTATCAGTTTTCAAAATAAAGTTCCTATTGATATAAGGATGTAATTAGCAAAGTTTTTCTTATAGAAAACTTCAGCAGAAACTGGTAATTGGGTAGTATTAAAAAAAAAACTCTCCGCCCTCACTGAAGTTGGTACAAGAGGTTACTCAAGGACTCCTGCCAATATTACATAAATATTGAACGAGAATAACACTTTTTGTTCTGAATAACTTGATGGCATGAAGAAAGAATTGCCCCCAGACTATAAAAACTTCCAATTTTCTAACAAGACCTAAGACAATGTTCCAAGCACTTTAAATGATTTTATTTGCAATATCATTATCAAACACGCTGCATATAACCTAACCATAATGAATGTACTTTACTTAAGTTTAGAACAGGTGAAAAAGATAATTGTTACTGTTCATATTTCTAAAAATATTTATATTAGCTTCTAACGATTTCTATATTTATATTTACAGAACAACTGCGACCAAATTTTTAAAGTAACATTTCATAAGCTTATTATTTTGAAAATGACATTCAAGCGACTGGAATCATGAAAAAGCTAAATAACACGAAAGATTACACCTAATCAAAGGCTCTGCCTTAGTTTCGCAAATCTTCGCATGATTTTACTGTTCAGAATTAGATTACTGCATTCACAGACTTATTATTTAACTAATTAGAGAAAAATGACGATAAGATTATCACTGTGAAAAATGACTTACATTTCACAAAAGGAACATTCAAAAAGATATTACACTTCAGCGGAAAGCACATTCAAAACAAGTCGCCCAGATAACAATATTAAGGAGATATTTGTTTGCGGTCTTTGTTTTGAAATCTGGGTAATGCAATGTAATCTGAATGAGCGCAAGGACGCGGAGAAGCAATAAGTGACTCGAGGAGAGAATGATTTGCTTGATTATACTCCGAACCCCAAAAGTGAGCAAATGACCCCGGGGAATTCAGCAAAGAACGTCAGTCTTGACAATATTCCTCGAATAGCAACATTTCCACGGGGAGGGAGTCCCAACCACAAGAACGACCCACCACTGAAAATGATGATGATCCGCAATACCTCTAAGCCACAATTTGAACGACCTCTATTGGTTACGACATCCAACTCACGTGCGGGGAGGAACGACCTTCACTTCGGAAGTGACTACCCTTCGGATGCACGCCTCCGCGGTGTGCATCTGAAGGGGAGTCACTTCATAAGTGAAGGTCGCGTGCAGCACGCGCGCATGCACACGCATTTGTTGCAGTTTCCACTCATTAACAGCGTTCATTCCTTCATCCCGTCCCGAATTATAATCAATCGTAGATTTGCGGTCCATAACGAACATTTTGGTCGCGCGACAACATCGAAGTTCTTGGGTATCGCGACGCCTACAGAGGAGGGGACTCTCTCTCCTGTTGATGACAGATGAGTGATTAACTAATTAGTTCATTTCTGACAACCGTCACTCAAAACCTATGGCCATCATGTGTAGGTTACGAATATTTTGATGACAATTTGTCATCAGAATTCGTTCAATGCATACATTTTGCAGGCGTCCACAAATTTTTATCCACAAAATTTCATATTAAAACTGGTCTGAATGGTTAAAATAAAACTGCGTTCTTAAAAAAAAAAAAAAAAAAAAAAAGGCGATGGATTGAGACCACAGTCCAAGTTCCTCGAGGATGACCATCGACCACAGCCGTAACTTCGCCGTACTTCTACATAGGAAGGCATACAGAACATCTGCAAATACTTGACGATAGGTCATCACAGTCGATGCGACAACTGCATAGTTGCCACAGAAGAATGCCTCCCCTGTACTGATGATCACGGTTAAACCACCAACACATCCTCGGGGATTTGACTGACGCAATCCTCTGCAAAGTAGGTACAGCTGTCAACAGGTAACCTTATCCTGCTATACGCTGTACTTGACATCTCAACCTGCTAAAGACGGCCATCTCCTCTGCCTTCAGTGACTGACAAGCAACCAACACCCGTCGCTAACAAAATGTTGCTCTACTCCTGGGCTAACTTTAACTGCTAATAATTCCTGAAAAACAGTGTGTCATAAGTCATCTCTCACCAACAAAACAAAAACACTGGAAGGCAGGTGAAATAAACAAACAAGCCATACATGGCTGTTATAAAATCTAACGATGAAAATACTATAAAACCTCACACAATCCAGACGACAATCTCTTGAACTGGAAACATTAACTTGGGACTTAAAAGCTATCGTTCCTTAAAGTCTTCAACTTGCTTTTATCAATAGTGCTTGCTCATTACACTGTAACCTCAGAGAATACCCTCTTGGTCACTCTTAAGTTGTCAGACTTGATTACACGGACGATCGATAGTCATCACAGAATTTATATAACCTTCATCACTAAGACAACTACTAAACAGGAGGCTGTTCAATGGGGCCCCTCTGCAAAAACTCTCTTACTCCTCCTGTGTATTGTACCATAGCTATCTGTGATTATCTATACACAATGTACTAAAAACTAGGCGTTTCCCAACTGCTGGTTGCAATAATGGGAGTATAACCAAGCTTTGACACTAGTTTCGCAACTACAAGCTTCCATCATTCAAAGGTCTTTGGGGTTAAGAGTAAGAGATGGAGACATTCTAGAGCTTTTGAGTAAAGATACAATTTTTTTACATAGCAAATTCAGACGTGGAGGAATTTATTAAAAATAAATTTTTATTATCCCAAACTTTCTAATTCAGGCTAACTTTTAAATATATTTTTTCCTAACTTATTAACTTATATTACTCACTCTTACACAAATGATACACAAACCACTTGTAAATAAACTGGCTTCTTGAATATATATATATATATATATATATATATATATATATATATATATATATATATATATATATACTCAATTTGTAATTGCGTAATATGATGCACACTTATATGGAAATAACTTTCACGGCCACTGAATATCTAAGCAACTTTCCACAAACATTTATATGGCAATATTCTCCAATGGAAATAACGTGCAAAGCAAGCTTCCATAAACAACGGAAAATAGCATATAGCCACTGAGTTGCAAAGCAAGCTTCCACGAACACTTAACACGAAATAGCCAATAGCCACTGACTTGCAAAGCAAGCTTCCACGAACACTTAACACGAAATAGCCAATAGCCACTGACTTGCAAAGCAAGCTTCCACGAACACTTAACACGAAATAGCCAATAGCCACTGACTTGCAAAGCAAGCTTCCATGAACACTTAACACGAAATGACCTTTAGCCACTGATTTGCATTGCAAGCTTCTACACATATATGAAAAACAGAACGCAACGTTAAAAATAAATAAATAAATCATGAAACGTAAACTTTATTTACTCATAAGCAGCAATGTGCATCAGAGACCAAAGGCAATTGTGCTTTGGTGCTTTGGTGTAGGGTTACAGCCTCTCTCATGCTTGCGTGCATAAGCATCAGTGACACTTGCAGCATAAATGTTCACAGTTTTACACTAGACGGAATAGTACAAGAAGTTTCTTGCTAGGAAACAAATGAAGGAAAACGGCCAAAAATGGACAACTTCTAGTGGTGCTCTTAATATATCACGAAGATGGAAATACGTGTGTAAAAACCATTTGTGTCAAATAATCTCAGGAACCAAAGGAATGTCTTAATGACAAATTAATGAACAGCAGTTAATAACAATTATAATCTGGACAAAGAAAACAACTTTCACCACAGTAAAAGTTGAATAATTAGTTGATTACTGGTAATTCCGTACTAAATTTAAATTACATTTACCATATTTAGCAGAGCAATAACAAATTTTAAAATGTTATACAAGACTGGTAAGTTTGGTAAGTAAAACATGGAATGGAAAACATAATAAAATTGCTGAAGTAATTTTGACAACTTGATGAGTATTTGTTTCGCGACGTTATTTCCAGGTCTAACTGATGTTCACTGGAACTCAATCTGTCCATCGAGTTCCTTCCTTCCTACCTTCCTTCCTTTCTTTCTTTCTTTCTTCTTTCTAGTTGTTAGATCCGTGAGTATTTTGTTTTCCTTCTCCTTATGATGCATATATCGGTTCATAACTTTCGTTCCCCTTTCGACTCTCGTAGTTCTGCTGACTTGTTAATTCTGAATCCTACTCTTGGAAACTGTTGTTCGAGGCGTAAGTACGGAGAAAGAAAATTCAGGGCCGATATTTATTATTATAAAAAAAAACTACTGGTCCTATGGAAACCACAGAAACACTAGGAGGACTCATCTCGGGGATCTGAACTTTGACAGCAATTTAATCAGTGATTCTCCTGAAGAGAAGATAGCTAAGAGACAAAAGTAACCTTAAACCAAGAAGGAATTGACGACATGAGCCAAACAATAACAACTCCACGCAGGGGGTTGGGCTATAATAAAAACCAAAATAATAAGAGTAAGAACAGTATAACTTCAAAAAGAACGCGGAGTTATAATAAGGATATGAATAATACTAAAGCATGCGGCCTTTCATTATTCATACATTCGGAATCTTCTAAGCAGAGGAAACCTATTACTCCGTCTTCAATGTGTCGTTTTTGATAATGAGGATACACTTCTATCATTTAGAAAAGCCCAAGTCCTTCATGCAGAGTACCTACTTCTTGATCCTAAATGCCACCGCCTTTCTTCATTTCAAAGGTCCCTTTCTACCATTTACAGAGGTGAGATCCTTATGTGTCGTATTTTTCTGCATGAAGTTCCGAAGGAATTTCCCTTTCTCTACTCAGCACGCAACACAGTAGAGCAACACGCAGCGACAAAGCAGTTTCAGAGCGCATGCGCCGCTGTGCAGGGAACCGTGACGTCATTGTTCTCAATGCTGCGACGGACATCAACACTCGGCACTGCGAGCGAGCAAGTTCCCGCACTGACTCAGTGCCCTATTGACACGGGAGTGAATAGTGTGTGCGTTAGGTGGGAGGCTGATCAACGTTGTATGAGAAAGAATTCATACCGTGATTAACTGAAGTGTTATTGAAAGGCTGTGCCGGAAATGAACGGAAATTATTGCCCTGGAACACGTACAGCATTATAACAAAAGTTAGAGACAAAAATCTTATGAGAATCTAGCAACACTTCTCTGGTTTCGACATTCAGGTAAGCTACGTCGGTATCATTTTCGTTTAGCTCTTCTGCCATGTTCAAAACTGCAATGCAGTCATATTAACACAAATTAACAGCGCCTTGAAAGAAGTTTGAACGAGACACTGAAATGCACACAACTTGGAAAGTCAAATGGTAGCCATTGCGTCACTGTTCTGTATGTCATGGTGCTTTGTACTTCAAGGTAACAACACACAATACTTGAAAGATACTGGCTTGCAGAAAAAAAACGATCCAACAAGTAATATATGAAAACCCAAAGTACAGGTACAAAAGTGTTTTATTTAGGATCTGCAATACCTTCCACTGCAATTGTTCAATAAAAATAGTTTTAAATCAGTGTGATTTTCAGAAGTATATCTGATTATAACGTACACAGGGAGATGTAGTTTCTCCATTGTTTGTGACGAACGTCTAAAATTAAATACAATATATATATATATATCTATATATATATATATATATAATATATATTATATTGTATATATATATACATATATATATATTATATAATATATATATATATATATATCATATATATATATATATATATATATATATATATATTATTTAAAATACTGTTACATTACCACTTCTCAGCAAATATGGGAAAATCTACCCGTAACCTGGCAGCAACACACTCGCGCCAAGCAACAAAATTATCCCTATTTCAATACCAGGTGAAAAAAAAAATGATTTAAAGGAAGGCACCGTATCACTCATCACTCGCCAGAGATGCGGACCAAGTTCTTACTGGTGAGCCAAATATCTTAACAACTAAACTACGAATACCATCTATCTACTTGTATATACATGCAGGAAAATATACATAATATATATACAAACGAGTATATATATATATATATATATATCATATATATATATATATATATATATATATTATATATATATATATATATATATATATATATATATATATATATAATATATATATATATACACACACACGTGTGAGTGTGAGCGCAAGAATAAATAAAATGATTTTAACATTAAGAAAGAGCCCAAAGGTTGAACGGTACATTGGAAGAACCTAAAGAGTTAACTTCCGTAATTAAGTTCTCCCAAAACGAAATCACTGATAATAACAGCCACGAAATGAATGTCACGTACTCCAGATGCTTCTTATCAAGAACTTGCTTTACAATTGTGTTGACGGGTTTCGTCTTTTTTTTTCCGTGATGAAAATAGAGCCAATTAGAAACTCGTGTAGGTAATACGGGACTTCGGTCCCGTTACGCGAGTGATCATGGAGCTGCGAGGCAGGTGGACGAGTCCTCATAACATTTGGTGGATAAGTCGAGAAAGTTTGTAATTACGGGTTTATAGCACACAAGCCAGTCAGCTCCAGCGCTACTTTTCGTCTCTTTTATAAGCTTTACATTTAACAGTCTCTCTCTCTCTCTCTCTCTCTCTCTCTCTCTCTCTCTCTCTCTCTCTCTCTCTCTCTCTCTCTATGCTAGATTAATTGTTTAATCAATGAATGAGTTTTCATGTTTCCTACTCCGAGATGATCTCGTGGTCTTCAACTTTTTCTTCCAATGATAGATATGTTTCATTTCAAAAATCATGATGACCGAAATAAAATGTAAATTAGTAATTATTCCGAAAGGAAGTTTACAACTGGATATTGAAGGACACCATTCAAATTCAGAATGGTTTCTGTGACAGGTTAGTAAAAAAAAAAGTGAGGGTCCTTGTTACTATTAAACAAAACTGAGTGGTGTCCGGCGTAACGATTTTTACTTAATTTTACCTCTTGCAATGATCTCGCACACAGTTCCGAGCTAAATCAGATCTGGGCCTTTGTCAATGGTAACTACTACAAGATAAGAAATATTATTCTGGTGAATGAAACACACTTTGGGAGCAGGAGATCTTTAGGTAGTTGTAAGGCTAACATCTATTTTGGTGGAAAATTCATATACAGTAGTCTTGCAGACCGAATCCGAAAGAAAATCACAACAGAAGCTATTTTACGGATTCAGAGCTACTGCCACTTGTTAGGTCTAAAACCAGAGGGTGGCGCAAACACTAATGTTAAGATTCAACTGGGAGAAGTAGAAGACGCAAGAACTAATTACAAGCAATACAGTTGATGTAAAACTGGAGAAAAAGTGCCAAAATTATTTCTTTTAAGTAACGAGACAAATTATACCAACTGGCATTTATCTTCAGAAAGAAGGTATAAACAAGACAACGGCCATAGGTTCCTAGGGTAGTTGTACTCCTTATTACCACAAATCCTGATATCCCATGTAAAAGCTCTCTACAACAGAAGCCCCATTTCTCTGTAGAGTCGAAAGGTCGAGTCTTTCATTCCTGATTTGATTCAGAACTACGACGTGAACCCCAAAAGTAAAGTCTGCCTGCTCTATGATGTCTGCTATGATTCATCAAGTTATATTTACGTATAATATGCACACTACACATACACACACATAGTATATAAATATATATGTATATATACACACACAAAAACATATCCGTGACATTTTTCATACGCACACATCTTGCTGCAAATGTCGATTAATATCGAATTCGCTCTACTTGGGGAATATCACCGAAGGGGGATTATAGCTGATAAATGATTCGGAACCTGAGGTACTCGAACGCCAGACAGTGCCAGGGCAACGATTTCTAGCCGACCTGCTAACGACTGCGTGGTCTTAACAGCCGAATATTTAGCACGTCGATTGGAAGTCGCTCATAGGTACTGTCAGCTGTTCGCGTCTCTCGTGTATGTTTCATTCTTGAATAGTTCATGTTGAACTGGCACAAAATCTTAACGCGAAAATGCAGTCACCAGAACGTAAAATACTTACTATAAGGACAATGTAGTTTAAAAAATTAACTGAGCATTACCGCCATTTTTCACAGGACAAATACATATACATACATACATGCACACGCACGCACACTATATATAGTACATGTATTTGTGTGTGTATTGTATGATTGTAGTCTTTCATCCATAGAGATTTCTATAACAACGCTGCCATAAATCTAGATAAAGTCAGAGCAATAAAGAATTAAAAGACCTAACGGTTGTTAATACATTATCATAGCATTTTCACTACAGTATGTGTAGATATCAAATTTAATGAAATTTAAACTTGTGGATTTACGTCGCACCAATGTTAAATCTGAAAAGAAAGGCATTCATACTAAAGTCGCCATTAGCGTACTTAAAAATGATGATATTTAAAGCATGACATTCACAATATATATACGTATGTATATATATATATATATATATATATATATATATATATATATATATATATATATATATATGCATAAGCTAATTTACTGACAAAAGATAAAACAGACCTTTCCTCTGTCCTTTTATACAGAAAACTCTAAAGAGAACAAAGCATCACGGGATAGGTGTGATAAAAAGAAACGGATACAAAAGAGCAATGACCCACCCAGTTCCACCAACGAGTCACTGTTGGTAAAACCTCTCACCACACAGTCACACATACAGACATAGTGTGTTTTTTGTGGTGTTGTGTTGGTATGTGATGTATGTTTATTCGTTTATCTGGTATATGATTATTATAATGTTTTATCTTATATCAAATATAATATATATATTATGGCCCGTGGTGTATATATAAAAGGACTCACATTTGAAGCACATTACGTATATTGAAAATAACTTATGTAATCCCTGAACAACAACTGGTTCTTAGTGGAAAAAAAAAACATATTTCCCTCATTTTCATTTGCACAAGGTTAACTGCAACATGCGAGATGCTAACTTGATCGGATCATTTTCTTGGTTTCTTTTTCCCACAGGTCATTATTTTAGGTCTGAGCAGAAGTTCCACAAAAGCCTTTTACAGTGAAGCAAAGTAATGCAATAAATGTCTGAACCCGCTTTTCTATTCCAAATCAACTAGCAAAATCATAAAAAAAAAAGAGATTGATGACGAAGCAAATATCAACACAATAATTTCTGGAAAACTGTCCAATGAAGCAGCTGTTCCCTTCATGATTCATACATTCGTTTTATGAAAACTGGAATCACATTTACGGCGGAAATCAATAACATTAATTGATAAAGGTCCAGCGAATTTTTGCTCTCTCTCTCTCTCTCTCTCTCTCTCTCTCTCTCTCTCTCTCTCTCTCTCTCTCTCTCTCTGACCCCTCGACGCTACAGAGAAGAAAAGTTTGGTTAAAGTATTTGAGTAACGAGGGCTAAAAATGGCGAGTTACGACGACGTGGTAAAAAATGAAGCTCGGGTGAAAAGACCCATCGGGGTCTCGTGGTGACTTCGTCACTTGAGAAAATGGACCGCGATATTCTGGTGAACAGTTGGTATATCAACAAGTCTTTGCAAAAGCGAGCAGAAGGATACGAAGTGTATTCACAGGATGTAACAGGTTACAAGAAGGTCAGTCTTCAGACCCAGGAATACCCAGGATTCTTACGAAATAGGCCTCCGGGGTGCACACCGAGGCGATGACCTGCTTTTATTTTATTATTAATGCTTATGGCCACCAGGGCAGGTTAAGTCCAAAATAAAAGGGTGTGTGTGTGTGTGTGTGTGTGTGTGTGTGTGTGTGTTTGTGTATGTATATATATATATATATATATATATATATATATATATATATATATATATATATATATATCCTTAAATCTGCGGTAGAAAGGTAAGTGAAGTACTAGTTCCAAGTTTCACTTATCTTTCTACCGTGGATTTAAGGATATTCTCAAGTACATGTTCCTTCGTGCTACATTGGATATATATATATATATATATATATATATATATATATATATATATATATATATATATATATATATTTATATGTATATGTATATATATATATAAATATATTTATCAACTTCAAGAACATCATTAGTGAAACCTTAAAACATTTCCGTACCTCATTCAAATCTCTTTAACCATCAAAAGCCGACAAACCTCACGTGCTTTCGTTATATTTGATTATTTTCTCCTCCAAAGCAGTTGTTTCCCTTTCTGACGAAGTAAATAACAATTCAGCTTAAAAGAAACATGCATAGCGATGACACTCTTGTGTAGGAGGACAGCAGCTTGCAACAGCCCCAGAGGTCATATTTATTCTTATCTTTCGGTTGAAATATTTTTTTGTCATGATTATTTCAAAGTTTCACGTATCGAGGGTCTGAGAGAACCGCTCTAATTCTTCCATGTTTTCTCTTATCTTCTGCACATCTCTCAATCCAACGTCGTAGATGCGAGCTTTTCTTTGGCCTATTCTTGGCATTCCAACCTCTTCAACTGACCTCGCTGCTCCTCTAGTTTATATATTTTCTAGGCCTGACTTTCTTCCTCCAAGTTATATTTTATGTTCTTCTCTCCGATCCCCGTAAGAATTCAGTATAAGCCAGGAGTCTTTTTCCATTGCTTGTGGCATTTCGAAAACAGGGTTTACTATACCCTTGACCTGGTATGCAAAGCTCCCGTTTACCGTGTGACTCTCTTACTAGCTCAAGTGGGCGTGGTGCTCAATATTTCCAAACACTCACGTAACAAGTTCTTTCCTAGTTTCTGACGCGTCCCCTTTGTTTACAGTGCAGCTATTTATGCCTTTCTGTATTTCTCCTGTTCCCAGTGGTGGTCCCAAGAAGAGATTTGACCCCCCCCCACCCCTTCCCCTGCTGTTTCTTTTCATTTCTGACCCTTTCCGATTGATCCACGCACCGGTTACTTTACTGTTATATTTCTTATAACCGATTTCTTTCTTATTTTCATAATTCCTCTGAAATTCCTCACAAGCTTTCATTATATTATTAACAGAGTCAGATTTTTAAATGCTAATCTGAGGCACACAAAAAACTAACGTTTCCAAGCGTAAAAGTAAAATATTCGTCATGATGTTACATGTGCATAAATAATGACCCAATGTTATAATGAATGAAACAGGTTCTATTCCTATCACTCATCTGTGGAAAACGTCCTAGAATTCGACAATCAGGAAACTCAAATATTGCAACTTTGTGATTAACTCTCCCACCGATTTTCGTAGAATGAAGCCAACGAATACTCGGCACGGAGAGCAGCAGATGCCCCTCATGAAAAGCGAACGAGCAGATGTTGAATAACTGGAAAGTGAGCAATGCTACCCGACAGCTGCCTTGTGTTGCCTTTCGCTAAACAATATGAGGTGACCTACGACAAGAAAGTTTATATACGATCTCAGGTTCACACTAGCGACTGCTTACCTTTATTTCCACTAAAGCGTGGTGCAGCTTCTTTTCAAAATACAGAGAGCGGGAAGAGCTGAATTTAACTTCTCCCTAACATTTTGAAATGCGAAGAAATATTAAAAAATTCAGTCGATCAAAGTTAACCAACAGTTCACATATCCTTTCATAGGGTAGTAAACCAGCAATGCGAATGCAAAATTCCTTTTGAAACATTGCAGAATAAGAGAAAGGGCCAGGAAACTCTAACAATAGGGACTGACGCGTCCATTAGCTAGGACTTGTGACCTGGATGGATGTCACGTATTGCCTATATCACCCGTCTCTAATAATAAACCATTCTCAAACCTAAAATGCAGAGATTGCCCACAATTATGGATATATTTTTCGCTAAAACTCCTAAAAACAGATTTCTGGAAATGAAATGAAGAAACTGCCCGTCCAGAATTCGCACCTGTGCTGTGTCAGAAAGGGCAGCAGTAAGCTGCCGTTATCGTGCAATATACGAATCTTTCTCAGCCTCCATCACTGTTATGTCACATTCATATGATATTCCGCTTGTCCAAAAATAAGCCAACCTTCAGTCTGGGAAGACGTTAAGCTGAACATCGTGTTATTTGAGTGATGCGTCGTGTGGAACATCTCAATCATACAGATATTACTACAATATGCAGGGGCTGGGATAGTGTCTATGTATACCTTTAGACAGAGAGGTAGGATAACACTGAAATGCTTCCTTCTTCCTAACCAAATATTGATTCCTCGAGTTGTGGACCGTTTCTCCATTTCGCTCTCCAAAATCCACATCCGGCTTTCACAGAAGACGTATTGTTTTGTAACGGGGACGAAAATTAAAGAAAGTCCATGGAGTACTGCGGCTTTGTTTATACTTCACAAATTCACTTGTCAAAAATGCTGAAATTCCACGGTGGGACAAGGGCATCTCAGGAAAGATTAAACAACAAATAACTAGGCTCAGAGTTTAGGGGCACTTACATAAAAAAACGAATATCACATTCTCTTCAATTCCCAAGAATATTCCAGTTTTCTTTCCAGGAAGAAAAAATAAATGCGTTTCTTAAAAGAACCTTCGGACCATCTCGATATGAGCTCATCAAGGAAAGAAAAGGGCTGCCATTAAAACCCGGTCTCTTCCATGGCTCGACATCTTTGGCAGAAACAAAGGCAGGCAATGGAACAGCCCCGTTGCTCCGTCGTGAGGAAAACTTTAATGGCATTTGCACAGGAGGCACTGCCTGCCTTTCAACAGACTTTTTCCCCAAGTCACAACCACAAGGATCTTTTGTTTCCTCTCTCTCTCTCTCTCTCTCTCTCTTTCATATCCTCCTACCTACCGAATCAAAATATATCGTCGTTTTCATCATGGCTAAACTGCTATTTTGTACAACTGTTTCAACATTTTTTTCTTCTCATTCGCATTCCGCAGTCTCACTTGGCTACTGCAGTACAGAAGAGAGCTTAATTAATAACCGCTCTGCACACCTCAACTTTCTTGTATTCAGCCATCATCTGTAACATTGACTCCCTAAACCCTTTGACATTTATTCACTTGTATCTTTTCCTATTGATATTTTCTTACCCTGTCATCGCGTTCGTCTTAAAACTTTTATCAATTATAACAAATGAAACAAATCAACTGCACTCTTTAACTTCATAAACAATCATTTCATAAATGTGATCTATCGGCGCACGCGCGCACACACACACACACAGCCGCATGTTTTCGCTACACCCACAAAACTCTTCCTATCAGGTCCTCATACAACTTGCAGGTTTATTCGGGAAAGTTATTCCTACGCTATTCGTGAGGTTTTCCTGACAACTTTCCCCTTATACTAAAGAAAATAAATAGTTCCATCTGCTAATCCCTTAATACCTCACAAATAATCCCTTCAAGCCACCACCATCCCAGTGTTCAATTTAACTTGGCCTTCATTAATACCTTCAATAGCCGTTTCCGCCTTTCTAGGACACATTAATTCCGCCAAAACGTGCAGCATTAAGTTCCCCCTCTTTTACATTATCTACTTCCACAAATGCTTTCATTTCACGCAACTGCCTTTTTTTTCAGACAGCTCTTTGCATTCTGTTCTTTTATCTATAAAAAAAGATAAATAAAAAGCAATGGAACCCTTTCTCACTACACTCATACCATAAGAACCTCCATTGCCTAATCTACATCATCTTTCATTATAACTTATCATTCCTCTTATATTCTACGTCCGTCTCCTATCAACTTTTCGACTAAATTTCAAGTTTTCTTTTTTCATCCTTCTCCCTACTGTAGATGCAGCTGTCCTTTCTGCCTAATGAAACTCCATTCATATCTTGCAAACATATACACCTGACACCTCTCCATTTCCACTTCCCTCCAAGTCAGTAATTATCATATCATCTCCTGCTAATACGCTAACTTTTATCACATCTACCAACTTATCAATCCTTCTCTTGTAGTACCTCGCTCATTTATCTTTTCTAAATACACTTATGAACATTTTTCATTTGACAACTTACATTAAGCACACCATCAACTAATCCAAACCTACCAACCTCACCATTCCTTCAACTTCCATGCACTTTAGTTTACAGATCACCCGACACAATCACACTTTCTCATTTCCCAAACTCAGCAGGCAGTCAACAGATTCTCCGGAAGGCGTTGTTCCCTTTCAGCTTCACGATCCTTCACAAGAGAGTATCACAATTTTGTATCTTATTAAGACCTGTACACTCTTCATAAACTGACGCAATCACTCTTGTATTTCTTCTAAATAATGTTCATCATACATTTTCAGCTTGTTTTCATGAAATGCCTTGAAATGAGACATTTCTGCGTCAAAATATTACCATAAAGTTCTAGTCTAAATGAAGCCATTCATTTTTCGTTCATCTTTTGGAAAAATAAACCAGGATTCTTCATCCTATTTCTTTTCCCTGCTATTTAGTCATTCATACCATGCGGAGCTAGGTGTTCTTATTCCAGCAAGTCCAAAATATTTTTTGATAAAACAAATAAATTGTTATATTACGATTCTGAATATCTAAAATTCATTTTCCGATCGTCTTTCATGAAAAATTCTCCTTTCACTGATGACCAGATGTCAGAACATACAATCTGAACAAAACTTCCTTTTTGCGATTAATATTTAAACACATTTTTAATATTCCTAATGCTTCCATATCTGTGCATAAAGTGATCAACAGAAGTGTCAATGAACTTGAAGCATACAGTTCTCAGGGCCATAAGCTGAATATGTCAACGGAGCAGAACCCGAATCAATCAACTATTTCCACAGCTACTGAGCTCTCCTCCTATACCTGCAAATGACTTGGTTAACCCTCCGCCCGCACTGACGTGTCAGTCACATTGTAAAGGCCACATTACGAAAGCCGGTTAATGTGCTGAGACAGCTCTAGGGAGCCATCTGCCGTTCCTCACAGTCATGACCAAGAATTTCAATATCACCTACGGAAGGAATAACTCCCGGGGACGCAGCGTGGGCGTCAGCGGCTGCGGAATGCTGGGAGGTATGGCCACGAGACGTGACTCAGTGGCCAAGAAAATTCGTTTATCATCTAATGACATTCCCTCAATGGACAAGTGAGGAATGGAACACTTCAGACTCTTGCTTTGCAACACGATGCAAACTCGTTCGTTGCCAAGTGTCAAAGGGTGCAAAGTCACGATGGACACATTGTATGAGACATAAACAAAGCTATCCGAAGGCAACACTCAAATTATACGACAAAAGCGACGGTTAAGCGTAAAACACAAGTTGGCTTACATTTCAAGTCCACCACGGCCAAAAGTACTACTCTCTTTAGCAAATATCCAAGTTACACGATCAACAGTAATGCACAGGAAGATAAATAACAATATCCAAATCAAGTTGCAAGGAAAAGCGTCTAAACAGTGCAAAAAAAAAAAAAAAAAAAAAAAAAAAAAAAAAAAAAAAAAAAAGTCTCGAATACAAGAAATTAACGTAATGACTCATAGGTAAGGGAATGCGTTTCATAACAGGAAATGTCTGAAGGTTAAAAATGAAATTCATCACTAATATACAGATGCGATATCGATTTCAACGACAAGTCAATTCAGCTTCTAAGAGAGAGAAAGAGAGAATTATTCTGCAAAGAAGCATTAATCAATCTACGATCAAGTGAATTAAATTTGCTAGCAAATACGTAAATAAAAAAAATTAAAAAGTATCAAATACAGATAAAAACCGAAAAATACAAAAGGTGTCAGGGGCCGAAATTTTGAAAAATGTCTTCAGACACATAAATACTTAATAAACTGAGTAATGAAACCTCTACCTTTTTGCGGCTCTGGTGGTTGCATCACATACCTGCAAAATGGAGAAAGCAATTTTTATAAAAAAAAAAATAAATAAATAACAGAACACATCAGTTTACATAATATGACAAAAGAAGCCATTATTTGCATTTCTTTTAATGATATAATGTCCCACTGCAAGTATTCTTCACAGCAATGGTTTGCCTCTGCATAAGGAGATTTTAGGCTTGCACCTATACTTCCAAGAACTAGACAACAAATGACAAATTTGTTGAATTTGTTAATTAATTAAATCCTCTCTGCTAAACCATGGCTTTGTTTCATTAATATATACATATACATACACACACACACACACACACACATATATATATATATATATATATATATATATATAATGTGTGTGTGTTTGTGTGTGTGTGTCCAATCAAATTTCCCACTCTAATGATGGTAAAGTTCCAATCGAAGATCAACACCCTATAAGATGAACTCTCCTTTGGAAATAGCTTTCCAAACATCCCACCTACACAGACGGCTCATCAGCAGTAAGGAAACCCGCTCAACACATTATGCCACTGACCTCCGTCCTGTACAGTTTTGGATCCCGGGGCCTTCCGTTGAAATAACAAATCTTCCCACATAACCTGCACGTGCCACCTAAGTATTCTCCTTCTCTCAAAAATACCGAATGACACTCAATTTGATGCCCTCTCCACGTGAAATCTGCTTCCTAAAACGCTAAGATATCACTTTTCTCCAAACATTTTCGACCACATCGTCATATCTGCACTTACCACTCACTCTTCTACCCTCTAGACTCCATCTTAGGATTTATCTATAAACCAATAAA
>NC_061089.1:3110871-3118371 GCF_015104395.2 Macrobrachium nipponense | reverse complement strand
AACAGTAGGATATTTATGATTTATCTATTAGAATGAAAATGTAAAAAAAATATAATGCGCACGTTAAACAATGCAAAAAAAATTATTTCTAATAAAATACAGCGCATTTATTTTAATTTTCGTTGGTGAAACAAGGCTCTATTTGACCACACGTTTTAATTTACGTTAAAAGTTAGGAATATAATGCTTGCAACTTAGGTGTGAGGGGAAAATCTTGCACGCAACCCCTCCCATTCAGTGGCCTTGGCGTTACCTTCAAAAATAGATATACAGCTTCCAAATAACGAACACCATGAATTGTCAGTTTCTTCAACCAGTTCCACAGCAAAAGCCTGTCTTGAAATTTACCATGTGTGCAACATGGATCAAAGACAGGTTTTCGAATATTTTTAACTAAACGTCTACGTATCCTTTTGACTAAACGACCACAATCATAATGACAAAGGGAAAAGTTTTATACACTAAAACGAGCAGGTGAATTCAATCTTCCTTACGACAGCAACTGCTTACCAATGTTAAGCAGAGATGATAATGAACCATATACCTGAATGATTACGCAGAATACAGGCCATTGACAATAGAATTCATGTGAATGGAATGGGCTTCGAAAGAATTACGATTGTTTGGAAACTCTGCAGACCAAATTATAAACCATTAGCAATAGTGTTGCTTATCTTTTAAATACTTAAAAAACCTGTCATCTTTTACTCGAAACAGTATGTAACCCAATAAAAGAAATAGATACATGGAAATAAACTCCTTGATGCTTTTACGAAAAAAAATCTCCAAGTAATGTTCAAGAAAACACGGATTAAATACATAAATACGTTTCAAAACAATCTGTACAAGAAGGATGACAAAGTTGTATGTTTTCACGGGATGTACTTAAAATCATCCAAAACAGAGACAACATAACGGTGCATACGAAAGCGCATAAACACATACGCATAGGACAGAAAATAGACCACAAAATAATAGAGGTACTATACAGCCCGGGAATAAATGTTTCAACCAACCACGCCCAGTGTCGGTCCAAACACAGCACACAAGTACAAGTACACTACTTCCTGTGAACGCGTGAGTCACACTTATGTGGAAGTGGAACAAGGATGCAGGATGCGGTAAGCGAGACACAAATCCTCTACATTGTAACTTCTCTTTATTTGTACAGTTACGTTCTCCGTATTATGGGTAACCTGAATTCCACTGTTGTCCGCGTTTCATTTCTAAACAAGTTTCAGACCTTGCGTCGTTTAAATCTCGTTTGAATGAAACAAATGTAACAACAGTGCACATGCTCAAATGATTACAGAATCTTAAGAAATCTGGGAAGCACAAAAAAAAAATACGAGTAAATCAAAGCCTAATACACAGGAATGAGAGTCACCAACTCATTCCTATCGATTAGGCTTTGCTTATCATAATTACATGACACACATTAATACCCTAAATAGCAGGCACCGAGAGTAAAAAAATAATAAATAAATAAATAAATAAAAATGCATGACATAAATTTGAAATGTGCAGACTTTGCTCAGAGTTCTGAGAGTCACAGAGCGCTCCAGAAACATACCACAGCTTGGAGGAATAAAGAAAGGAATGACAAGTCAAAACGATAATTGAAGCAAGAGGCAATCGAAAACTGTATGGTAACAATTTTAGTTTGTCAACGGGCGAAAACTGGGCAAAAGAAGGAAGGCTGGCTGCGAGCAAAACAAAAGGACCATAATTCACATTTCTCCAGGAAACGAATATTTGTCAAAAAGTTGTTTCGGCTTTCACGAGTGGCTCTTTTGTCCTCCAGCCTTCGGCATCAGCAATACGCGGCTGCCATGGAAAGCAATGAGCTTTCCAAGAAACCTTACTTGCATCTTTAATGACTCTCTCTCTCTCTCTCTCTCTCTCTCTCTCTGAAACTAACTTTTGCTCCATAGATAAAATAACTGACAATTACTGCAGTACGGAAAACAATTCAGCTGAACTTTTTAAATAAATGCTAAACTAGTGGTCGCGTTGCACTTGTTTAGCATTCATTTAAAAAGTTTAGCTGAACTGTTTCCTGTACTAACACTAGTTGTCAGGTTTTTTATATCTGGTGCACAATTTATTTTTTTCAAATTGTATATTGTTAAGGGAGAGAGAGAGAGAGAGATTCATTAACAATGCAATTAAGGTTCCTTGGAAAGCTCGTTGTTTTTAATGGTGGCCGCGTATTGCAGAAGACCGGACACAAAGAAGGTAGAGGACGCTAAAGAGAACATCATCAGATTAACGAATACGAACCGAAGCGTTGTAAATTGTTGCAGTGAAGCAAAACTCGGAGTTTGTCTTGAATTTGCAACATCTCTGCAATTAGGAATTTACGAAAAGATGACGGCAATAAGATATACAGCAGAGGGGAAAATGACCTCATGGCTCATGTAACGTCTCCTCAGGTATATTGCAGAAGGTTCCATAATATTCTGCTTGGCTGCGAGATGTCAACATATTTTAGCTGTAACTATAATTTACGAGGAGATGGCCGGAGCGTTTCAAGTATTCGCTCAGCACCTTCTCCCACATACTGCCAAGAATGATAATGACTGGGAAGCGGCCTCCCTTCCTTCGAAATGAATGTTACTCACGATGAGCCAATTCATGAAGATATTTCTGAAGCGCTGCAGAAGAGAAAAACGAGCCTCGCCTCCTCCCTTCGTTGGTGGCAAAATCATGAAATTAAGGTTTGCTCCTACAAACACAAACTGAGAAGACAGTGTATATAAAACAATCCCATGCCCCAAAAGCTTCTAATTAAAAATGAAACACCTTATAAGCAAGAAAAAAAATCCTTCATTTCACAATGAAATCATGTATTATTTAACTTGTAAATAACTACATGAATAGTCGACGATTTTACATATTTAGACTTTCGTGTTATATCATACCACCTAAAAAACAAAGAGAAAAATCTTGTAAGTTGTATATTAAAAAAAAATAATAATAATAAAAAAAGGCACAAGGAGGACGATGCTATTCATGAAGCGCACAAGACTTACACGATGGTAAAATTGTGAAAAATCGGCCAGAAAAGTTTTGAAAATAGGCGACTAAAATTCTCGAAATTTCATTTACAATCATATACCATTCTTCTGAGAAACGACACTGTGCCCTCACTGAAATTCATACAATGACCATCCAAGCCTGAGAATATACTTGTATATCATGTCTCGACCGGCTACTGCCACTTTTCACTGGAGCTAAAATATTATTTAATCTAGGTCCATAACCATTTACAGGAGATTACTGCCATTTCTCAGTAACAAAACAAAAAAAAAATAATAAATAAAAAAAAACGTGTGTTTGGTACATAGACACTATGCCCGAATAACGATTATAAAACGCAATATCAGGTACATCTCCCGTGCTTGGACTCACTCAGTAAAAATATTTAATTGGTATGGTGGAAATTTCAACTGTTAACGCACGACAAAGTTGGGCTCTTTTTAACTTAATGAAAAAAATATTACTGAGTACTCACATCTTACGTGCTAATAAAAACCTGATGAATCGCAGGGTATCTTTACCCAATAAAAACCGAGCAAATATTAATTGTAAATTTCCTTCAAACAAGGTAATGATCAGGTATACCTTCAGAAACTCCTCTTCTCACCATTACATCTAACAACTTACTCTTCCATCTACTCTACCTTGACATCATATAACAAAGATTTTTACTTTTAAACCTATCCCAGCAATTTTCTGACACAATAAAAATACCTTTCCTAGTTCTACATCTCCAAGGCACCCAAGTCATACTCACTTTTTATCCTACTTAGTCCTGCATGCACTGCACAAATTTCTCTCCCTAACAAAATCAACGATGTTACATTTTGTCTCTCCAGCACCACAAATATGCACATTCAAAATCCCACACTTCTTTTACTCGCCAGGCAAGCTTCTCAGGAATAAGGAAAAAATTTTTCAGGTTTCCTGCCATTCCATCAAAGGTGGAAAGAAAAACTTTAATAACTTTTCGTTATTCCTGAGAAACTTGCCTGGAAAGAAAAAGAAGTACGGACAGATACAGAGTCTAGATAAAATGATAAGTGTCTGCAAATAATGCCATTGACTTCAACAGGTAATATATATATATATATATATATATATATATATATATATATATATATATATATATATATATATATATATATATATACTATATATATATATATATAATATATTATACCTGTTGAAGTCAATGGCATTATTTGCAGACACTTATCATTTTATCTAAACTCTGTATCTGCCCGCCCGTACTTCTTTTTCTTTCCAGGCAAGTTTCTCAGGAATAACGAAAAATGATTAAAGTTTCTTTCCATTTAATGGAATGGCAGGAAACCTGAAAATTTTTTCCTTATTCCTGAGAAGCTTGCCTGGCGAGTAAAAGAAGAAGTATGGGATTTTGAATGTGCATATCTGTGGTGCTGGAGAGACAAAATGTATGATCGTTGATTTTGTTAGGGAGAGAAATTTGTGCATTATAGTTACTTACACGAGCAAAGGTGGATTGGCAGTGCATGCAGGACTAAGTAGGATAAAAAGTGAGTATGACCTGGGTGCCTTGGAGATGTAAAACTAGGAAGGTATTTTTATTGTATCAAAAAATTGCTGGGATAAGTTTTAAAGTAAAAATCTTTGTTATATGATGTCAGGGGTATATATATATCTATAAATATATATAATATATATATATATATATATATAATATATTATGTATATATATATATATATATATATATATATGTATAATATATAATATATAATATATATATTAATATATATATAAATATATATATACAAAACAAGGTATAGAAAGAGTTCATGCTAATACTTCGGGAAATGAAAGGAAATTAATTCTGAGCAGAAAATGTTCTAGAAAGATAAGTGCTTTAAGGCTCCGTTTGTCGGTGAGTTGACTTTTTAAAATAACCATTCTTCATTAACAATAATCTCAGTCGAAGAAGATGGCGTAGTGAAGGGTAGGCTCCACTTTGGGGGGTGCCAATCGTAAAAAATATTTGCCAAAAATACACTAATCAAGACAGGCTAATGAAATTTTCAGGCATTATTAGCACTATAATAATGCATATTCCCTGTGAGTTTTATCATCCTACAAGGAAAATTAATGATTTTATGAAAAAAAATGTGAAAAAACGGAAATTTCCGGCCCCTCGTACTGAAGGTATTTGGTGATTGGTGAGAAACTAAAGTCTTGAATAGAAATTCGGTCTGACAGAATGTTGGTATATCCACCTGGAACATGCACAAAACAAATTATCAAAATAGAACAGTAAATAAGCACGTAATAACAAAAAAAAGAGCAACAACTTCGTAAGTTCAGCGAAAGCCTGCCGAAAAATCAGACTATAGCTAGGAAGAAATATTCAGGAAAAATTCAAATCTCGACTTAGGGACAAAACCTTTTGAGAGTTTGTAGTTATTATGTCACTTGATAGCCTAAAACATCTAAAAATTATATTATTTAGGACAATCAAAGAAAATAAAAAAAAAAAAAAAACCCACCTCCAAAAAAAAAAAAAAGGTGGGGGTGGTTTTTTCTTTGATTGGCCTAAATAATATAATTTTTAGATGTTTTAGGCTATCAAGTGACATAATAACTACAAACTCTCAAAAGGTTTTGTCCCTAAATCGAGATTTGAATTTTTCCTGAATATTTCTTCCTAGCTATAGTCTGCTATTTCGGCGGGGCTTTCGCTGAACTTACAAAGTTGTTGCTCTTTTTTTTGTTATTACGTGCTTATTTACTGTTCTATTTTGATAATTTTTTTTTGTGCATGTTCCAGGTGGATATACCAACATTCTGTCAGACCGAATTTCTATTCAAGACTGTAGTTTCTCACCAATCACCAAATAACCTTCAGTACGAGGGGCCGGAAATTTCCGTTTTTTCACATTTCTTTTCATAAAATCATTAATTTTCCCTGTAGGATGATAAAACTCACAGGGAATATGCATTATTATAGTGCTAATAATGCCTGAAAATTTCATTAGCCTGTCTTGATTAGTGTATTTTTGGCAAATATTTTTTACGATCGGCACCCCCCAAAGTGGAGCCTACCCTGAAGACGAGTAGTTTCCAAAAGTCAAGATATTATGAAGTGGGCGTGTCTGTCAGATTACAAGTGTCAAATTCCTGTTTCACGTTGAGAGCACGAAACTGGAGACAATGCTTTACCATTTCAGTATTGTGGAATATACAAATATGATGTGAGGACCACATAATTGGCATGCAAGATCACCAGACTTAACACTGGTGTGTTATTATTTCTGGTGATGCATGAAAAAGTTAGTGAACAAGAAAAAAATTAAACAATCCAGAACTTCTGCAGAGAATAAAGGAAGCTTCACATCACACTGAAAACAAGCCAGAAATCCTGAGAAAAAGAATAAATTCCATAATGCAACGAGCCGCCTCATGTATCAACGTCAGTTGTGACAAATTTGAAAATTTAATGTGATAATGTGAAATCCAAGAAAAGCAAGCCCAGTTGAACCTCCCCTCCATCAAATCTAGGTCTGTTCATTAGACATCAATGAAAAGTCCAAATTGTATTATCAAAAATCTCTCCATTTCCTTCAAATGTCTTCATCAGACACCAATCAAAGGGGAAACGCACCAATGGAAACGCTTTCGCCTTCGACAAAAGGAAAAAAAAAACACAGAATATTACTAAAAATTCACTTCCTTCCTCCCTTCCCTTTCCGTCAAAGGTAGGCTATCAATAAAGTAATCAAAAGAGGTACAAAGATGACATTATTCAAAACATCGATATTAAAATCTAAAGAATCTATTAAATCTTGGGAGACAACACTCTAGAAGCTTTGAAACACAAAGGGAAGAAACCATCAGATCTGCTCCTCTCAAGCTATCAAGAGCAAAATGCAGATTTTGTGACACTAGGCTCGGGATGACAAGTGTCAGGGAGAGGGACATCCTCGGCTGATTCCTTGACTTCAAAAGCTCGATGAAGCAGTTCAGCCTTTTCCCTAGGGTCAGTAACCAATCTATCATCATTTGATAGTAGTGGTAGAATGGAAGGCGAGCCTGACCCAAAGATAAACGATGCCAATTTGGTCCACCGCAGATGAGGCTGAGTAATTCTTTCAAGGAATTATCGTAATTTCTCTCGGCTGTTAATATGGTAAGTATATTCGCAACAAGGTGAGACTCAACAAAAATAGTGTAATTCGCATTTGAACGATTTCGTCTCCGTGTGTTGAAATTGGTCTATTTGTCATGGTAAGCTCGTCTACATGCATCATCAAACCAAGGCTGGTTATTTGTTCTGAAAATGACGACCTTTCTAGGGACATAATCTACTGATTAAAATAGCCGTCAGCATTTCATTTAACGTTTCCTTGGGATCAGGATCTAATGTAGCATTTGAAGAATTTGGTGCCTCACGAGCTTCAATAATGCAATCCTAATTGGCTCTAGAT
>NC_061089.1:3103371-3105871 GCF_015104395.2 Macrobrachium nipponense | reverse complement strand
AGGTCGGTGGTGAAACTGGTTTTACAGTGTGCCAAAGATTCCTCTTCATAACTTGCCAATTAAAACATATTCAATGGCATCTTTCCCTTATACTAATTTGCAACGACTTTACGAGTAACAGCAAACTCGAAACGACGTGGCTACGTAGATGAATAGCTACTACAAAAATCAAAGAGGGTTCTGGTTTTCATTCAATTCAGTTGCATCGACAATTTTCGTCCACTCATACTTTTCCTAAGAACTCTTATCTTTCCCAACATAATACGTAAATTGTCACAAGATAAATGTCGGGACAATAGACGTCCTTCAACGGAAACCCGTCCCTGAAAGAGGAAACAACTTAATTGACCTTGTTAAGAGAGAGAGAGAGAGAGAGAAGCAAATCCACTACGGAGCATAGTCCTCTGTTCCTTCCCAGTGAACAGGCGTTATCGAAACCAGGACAAGGACAGTCGGTGTAAGACAAAGCGAAACAGCTCTTTTTGTTTTTACCTCCACCAACGACGTCGAACGAAGGTCACGTATTTACCTAAGTCTGCCACTGTATGCAAAACATCTAAAAATGTCATTCATGAAGTTCGATGAAATTTCGTGGAGGGGAAGCGCTGGGCCACAAAAGAGCTGAATGGTATATATTAATATGGATGGGATGTGGATCTACAGACAGAACAGGATTTTCAGCTGTTTATGACATCCTCAACAAACTTTTTTTTTTTTTTTTTATTCAATGATACTCTGACTTTCAGAATATATTTTCTTACGTTTGTCCTTCACGAAGAGCGCCGTAACACCTCACTAATTACATTAATTACCTCAATGGATCCGGATTCAGAATTACATTGACATTACCATTTATCCTTTTCCCATGAATTCCCCCATGAATGAGTGTTTTCTTTATCCACGGCTTTGAACATGTCATTAAACCCACATTGCTCTTATTGAGCACAGTCCTCAAGCAACCTGAAACAACAGCAAAAACTGAAAAGAGCACGACCAGGAAAAACAGAGCAAAAGAAAATTCCAGAGTTGGACAATGGGAAAGGAAGCTTCACAAACCAAGGAATAGCCAGATGGGCGTCAGGAGAAGAGGGACTCCATTCCCCTAAAGCAACTGTGGCCGAAATGGTAACCATGCGAAGGGGAAAGCACAGCAACCCTGAATAGAGAGAGAGAGAGAGAGAGAGAGAGAGAGAGAGAGAGAGAGAGAGAGTACAGAGTCGGTATTGAGACAAATTACATTTAATTCAATCATATAGAGAAGACAATGGAAAACATCCATAAATGGCAACCATATTAAACATTTGAGCAAAATAAGGATAAAACCATTCCTCGGTACTTAGACTACACACAAACCTGAGTAACAGGCGTGACAACAGGCGTCTTGGTGAACTTAATTAATAATAACACAACATTCAACAATAAAGTAAAAGCGTTCATTTTTTTTACAATAATTTCACAATTTGAAACGTGATCTGTCGAAGAGTAATATGAATTCACCTGAACACTCAAAACATTGCTACAAGTTCTGGGGAAGGAACTCAAGGGCAAAGCTTACAGATAGAGAGAGCAACTCCCAACTGACGCGACTACCATCTCTGATGGATGGGATGTCAGGAAAAAAGGAATGGAATCATGAATCAAGGGCAAGATCAGGAATCGTAGAAGAGGTGGACCACGGGGTCACTGATAAAAAAAATCAAGATTCTTTTAGAAACAGATCAAAACTCTCACCCAACACAACTTAGGAATGGCGAGTGGAGGTGTGTTATCAACACTGAAAAGGAGAAAAAGAAAAAAAAAAAGACTAAAATACTTTATAAAAAGAAGTAAGGCCCCAAGCAGTAAGTTAGTTCGATCTGATGTATGACAGTAGGTATTTGTTACATACCGGAGAGAATCGTGAACAGATTCGCCGAACTCTAGCTCAGGGATGAGAAAACACAAGCGAAACACAAGCGAGAAGTGAAAGTAGCTCCCGGGTGGGTGGTGCCTCGCAGAAGACAAAACAATGATTGGAAAGAAGAAATCTGGATTCCCGGCGCCTAAGAAAGTGGGTGGTGAGTGAGGCTGCCAATACTTTGTCGACAGTAGAGTTCAAGCAATCTCTCGGTAGCCTGAGGGATTACAGCAGTCATCTTCATTTGGAACAGGATTAGCCAAAGCATATTTCCAATAACAGGCTGAATTCATGAATTAGCAATTCGGTGACAAAAACGGCAGGAGACACGAACCGAATTTTCCTCATATCCTTACGGAATCGTACTTAAATAGGATCCATAAGATGTGCTGCAAAACTCCTGCATAATTAATGAATGTAAGTTATAGAAATGAGCAGCACATGTTTAGAAAGGGTCCGGGTTAGAGGACCTGGAATACTGGAATTGGTCCGAGGAAACTCCAACCGTGACTTTTACTGGCGATACTGTTGTTAGACATGCTCACACACCCACCCTCCACTCACTACTTGCTGCATATTTTCTGCTTGTTAGTTACAAACAAG
>NC_061089.1:3083371-3098371 GCF_015104395.2 Macrobrachium nipponense | reverse complement strand
CAAGCTGAAAGATTTCCCAACACATCAGCATTTTTTTTTTCCTTGTGTGATATAAAATTTTAATTTCCTGCAATACATAGCGAGTTATTTGGAGGAGTTTATAGATTTTTACACAGCTTTTTTCGTGAATGATTTGAGAATGAAAATCTATTTTCATTCATTCATTGAAACTTTCCACTTTTTTGTACAATCTTGGAATGTTACGGCCACTGTCGACTGAAATCAAGATTATGGTATTAATTTCTTAGAGAATTAACCTCAGTACTATGCTCCCTTCAAATTTTATCTAGTATAGTTAAACACGAACTTAGCAGCCGTATCACCCTGTTTCCCCGGAATCTGTGCACCGACTACCCCCTTTCCTCTGCCTTTCCCCATCACAAGTCCATCACCAATACTATAATTCTCTCTCTCTCTCTCTCTCTCTCTCTCTCTCTCTCTCTCTCTCTCTCTCCACTTCTAAAACATACTTCAAAAATATATTATCACTCAATCTCTCAAAGAAAAAGTAGCTATAAATAGGCCTATGCTTTCACATAAGCAGAATTCTCTCTCTCTCTCTCTCTCTCCTCGTGGAATACATAAAGAGGTAGTTCAAATACAGAAACAAGGAAACGGTGCTGCAGCTTTACACATCAATAGTTAAGACCTCATCTTTAATTTGAATGTGCAATACAGTTTTGGTCACTAACACTAAGAAAGGACATAAATAAATTAGAAGGGGTACAAGCTAAGAGCCACAAAGTTAATTCATCCATCAGGCAAATAGGTTACCAAAGACGACAAGAGAGCCTCAACATGTATGGCTTAGAAACACGAGGATTGCGAGGACAACTAAAAGAAACATTCAAGACACTGAAAGGCAAACCAGACAAGAAATAATGAATGGAAACTAGAACTGAAGAGATACAACATATCCCATTGTGGGACATGTGACACATGGAATAAATTGCCAGCAGAATTTGTAAACAGCAACAGTGTGGAAGAGTTCAAAAGAAAACTAGACAACATCATTTGGACACTATGAACGAACAGTTAAATCTACTCCAAGAGATAAGTAAGCACACGGCGTCTCCTCGGATGGACTAATATGCCTTTGAGACATCCTAAACCTCCTTGTAATTCTCCACTTCTAAACCATATTTGAATAAATATTATCACTCAATCTCTCGAAGTAAATATAAGGAATTAAGTATGTCTATCGATAGGAATATGCTCTCTCTCTCTCTCTCTCTCTCTCTCTCTCTCTCTCTCTCTCTCTCTCTCTCTCTCTCATAATAATAATATTGCATTCATTACTGTATTCTTCCTGACGATCTTCACCGGCATTGCCCAAATTTTAAAATATTTTCTCTCATTATTTGAGATCCGTTTACAATTACGCATGAATTTTATGTCATTTTAGTGTCATAACCTCAGTTATGAGAAAGGTTTCACAGTAGGTTTTAAAGAAGGATGATCGATATTCTACTAGGAACTGTCGTTACCAAACCAACATTAATTAACGAATAATATAGAGGTTGCTACTTCATTCATTCAAGTATAAATGATTATAGGACTTCTGCAGAAGCTCCGTCCCCTTTTTAGAGTTGCCAGGTTTGGCATTATTGAGTAATATGTGTCCGAAGATTTAAAACAACTGTATCTTCACTTTTCTTGTCGTTTGTACATGTACGTGTATATCAACATTCGTAATTTATCTTTACTTACAAAGCTTTTCTTCTTTTCTTCTTTTCCTCCTAACCAACCTTCTTTTGTATGAAATCTGGCTCTGGAAGTTAATTAACGTTGAGTTACATAATTAAGAAAGTTTCATTATTTTCTTGAATAAAAAAATAATAATGCTATACCAGTGACAATGAATACATTACATGGAAACTGGCGTATTCCAACGTTCCAAAAGACGTTTAGACGCGTATCTAATTCTTTTATAAAATTACAACTATCTGTTGACCCAGGACTGAATATATACATACTAAGTAATCTATAAAAAATATCCCATTCTGGATATGAATTATTTTTTTACAAAAATTCCAGTACTGCAGTGAGATTTTTCAGCAAGAAAATTTAAGTTAAGTTTATTTATTCTATGTAATTTTCAATAGAGAGAGAGAGAGAGAGAGAGAGAGAGAGAGAGAGAGAGAGAGAGAGAGAGAGAGAGAGAGACCCCTGATCACCAACAAAATCCTACAATTTTGACGAATACATTATGCAAGTTTTACTATGGCGTGCGATTATACATTCATCAGTAACATTACCCCCTTCATCATAGATGAAACAAAACTACTAATAAAGAAAAGATTATCAGACACTTATCATACCTAAATACAAATGTAGAACAAATAAACATATTATGATTATTCTGCTCGAAACGAATAGGGTTCAATTGAACTGCGACCACCAGAACGATGGTGATCGGCTTCCAGAGCCATAACAATCTCACATTGGCAAATAATGCAGCTATTGGCTCCCCCAAACGGGGAAACAAATTTGTCCACAAACATCCAGTACCGTAAGGCCAGAAACTCCTTGTGCAAAGGTGATATTGTACCGAATAATGACGAATATTTGATAATACTGAGTACACTTTCGAAATAAGAGATTTATTATGGCAAAGATTCAAAGCATAGCACGTAATGCCGCCGGACAACTGGGTTCGCTTGTAAGGCTTCATAAAGCTGCCGCGGTCTGTCTACAGAAATGAGCATCAATAGCCACATAACATACTGCACTTCAAATCTTGCGTCAAAACACTAATCATCTGCATTAACGCCTCCAACGCCACGTGACAAAAGGGGCTCTGCGCAATTTCGCCACTCGTCTTTTCCTGTGTTCTGTCTCCCACAAATCTCCACATATCATCCCTAGCTTCCCTCTCACAGGTCTGGTTGAAGTTTGTGACTCTTCCAAGTCTCCCTCCCAGTGCTCACACCAACCCACTAACACTGTCATGAGTTCTTCTCCCAGAGGTTGAAAGGAAGGGAATTCCTCGCCATCTCCATCGCCCTTTCATCATTATTTCATAATGTAAAAGTAAAAATCGTGTTGGAATAGTACTCTCGTACTAACGGATACTGTAAACAACCTCTCAGATTTCACCTTCCAGGCAATATAACTTGATCAGCTGTTTTTACTGCTTAATTCAACTTCAGAATGAAATCGGTATGGTACGACTCACTTAGCAGACTGTCTACGTTTTGCTGCAGTGCTATACGTAGTATATCACACATCGACGTTCCTTCTACTCTGGGAAATTGAGGATTGGCAAGGACGCTAGTGCTGCAGTTCACCTCTGCATGAGGTGCCTTCTTTCTTCCCCTGGACATTTCTCTGTGGAAAAGGAATTCCACTCTGTGAAAGTCCTGCGGTCAAGTTGACGGCTTTTTTTGCTGGGTATGCGTATACGAAGCACGTGTTCAGTTCCGACAATAATCTCAATCATTATCATCACCATCATCTCCATTATCTCTGAAGGCTTAAGAGATTATATAGCGGTATGCCTCTTTAACTAAAATGATAAACAATTATCAAAAACTTGAAGTAAAAACATAAATACTGAACATCTTACCCAGACAAAAGGAATTAGGTCACTGATGTGAACAGAGGTATTTATAATACTAATTTACGTGGAATTTCAGCGTACAGCTGAAACGCACATATTTAAAAGCAATCAGAACAAAACTCTAAGAATATAGCAAGATCTCTGAAAGGTGTCAGGGCAAACAAATAATAGGCAACAACATGATCAATGTACGATAACCACAAGCTCCAGTTCTCACAGGCCATAAACTACAGATGTGGACTTTCACCACAGGAATATTGTGCCCGAGTTAAAATGCGGGACGAACGAGAGAGAGGGAATCACGACTTGATACAGACTGCAGATGGGAGATAAATCTTTTAAACAGCTCATCAATAAATATCACACCGATTCGCGAGTCTGAACAGAGAGAGAGAGAGAGAGAGAGAGAGAGAGAGAGAGAGAGAGATTATTTGTATTTAGTAAGAGGCCAACGCTTATGTAATTGAATAAATTGGAAACCTCGTAGCAAAATATGCAAATGTTACAACACAAACATGTTACTTAAATTATGTATATTCTGACGAGTTATTTTGAAATGAGTTATTTTGAACCCAAATGACGTGATACGGTTTAGAACCTGGTAGAATTCCCATTGACATAAGAAAAAACGGAAACATCATCATACAAACATCCTGGAAACCGATGCATTTCCTGCCGGATGTCGTTTTCCTTCCATTACCAGATAAAGGTTTCATTAACCAAAGGGGATCCTAACAAGCACACGCCTTCAATATCTGCAATGCATGAAGGAAGAGCGTATATACACACACATACACACGGAATACGAGGGAGGGAGACGATACGCTAGAAATATCCTCAACTCTCTCGTCAACTTGAAAAAAAATTCTTAGGGCCCGACGGTACATTTGGGTAACAAATTTTTCCATATCTTTAATGAGAATTTCGGACAATTTTCCTTCACTGGCTCTACTAAATGCACTGCACTGAATATATTCCATTCTACTCCACAGGAGAGAGAGAGAGAGAGAGAGAGAGAAGGGGAGAGGAGGGAGAGAGACGAGATGGAAGAGATGAGAGGCGAGAGGATAGAAGAGAGAGTGAGAGCGAGAGGCAAAGCGGGAAAAGCAAAGACCAGGATCTTTCTACTGTACCTCCATGGCCGCACGTGGGCGTTGTTAGTATAACTCGAACAGCAGCGAAAGAAGCCCACAGGTTGTGTCTGTGTTTATACAGCGTAATGAACTAGCATTGCAAAATAATGACGCATTAATTTTGCACACTCAATTACCGAGAGAGTGAAATGCCACTACCATCATGTCGGAATCATGGAGCGCAGAAACGTTGACATTTCATGTTAACAACTGCATATAAAGAATGGTTTTCCAGGTCCTTATTAATTTTGACATAATAGTACATGTATACATGCTCACACAACTACGCATTTAGAAGAAAACTCACACTTAAGAACATTTATCTTTGCACACTGTGCAAAGATAAATGGATTCAAAAACGTGAAAACCTCGCATGCATATAAATAAATGTTCTAAAAAAAATTATATAATAAAATATATATATATATGTATATATATATATATATATATATATATGATATATATATATATAATATATATATGTGTGTGTGCGTGTGTGTGTGTGTATCAGTGCCAGCAAATATAACCTTCAAATAAACACGATCTCTCTCGCCGAGAAGGTCGCTGCCGAATCGACGGTACAGTGTTTGACCATTTAAATATTCAATCGAAATTCACGGATTCAACATAATCAATATTCCTGGACAAGGTATTTGCACCTATATAACTATGAAGTACTTTACGTTGCGAAGAGGGAGATATTCTTGTCATGAATCTGTCACTTCATACAGTTTACATTGCACCTACACAAAAATCATGAATGTAACTTCCAATGCAATTAATCTCATACCGGCGCCGTCTTCGGTTCTGGAACGTGAGAGACATCAATATCATCACACTTCAAACGTTTGCATACTTTGTGAAGAGCTTCATTTGTCTCCTGGCGATATTAGTGCAAATATTACGTTATGAAGGCCGTGCATCAGAGATGGAAAGTGAAAATCTTAAGCACTAACAAAAACGAAACTTTCTCTTTAAACACAAACACGCACACACACTCACACTTACACTATATGTATATATATATATATATATATATATATATATATATATATATATATATATATATATATATATATGTGTGTGTGTGTGTGTGTATGTGTGGTTTTGGTAGTTTGTGTATATTGTATATATATATTAATATGATAGATATGTAAATATATAAATTATATATGTATATATAATATATATGAATATATATCTATCCCTATATATAATATATATATATATATATATGAGCCTGCGTGGATATAATGTACAGACGCTACACACACACACATATTATATATAATATAATATATATATATATATATATATCTATATAATATATTATATATGTATATACACATATATATATATATATATGTATATATATATATATTATCTATAATATATATAATATAATATATTATAATTCTATATATATATATATTATTTATATATATTGGCGAAAGGCAATTCAACGACTCTCGTCTTTTCCTTCAGAGTGTTAGCCCTGAGGATATGAAATTAGGAGAAATGTTGGTTCAGAATAACAGGCGCTCCAGGGGAGCTAACATTCGATAAAGCATGTGTCTATCTATCTATCTATCTATCTATCTATCTATCTATATATATATATATATATATATATATATATATATATATATGTGTGTGTGTGTGTGTGTGTGTGTGTGTGTGTTATAATGTTTATTGGCTTTGCATTCGAAGTTGAAAACAATGTATTCTCTTCAGTATGAAGGATCTTAATTAGGGATACCATTTGCAGAACAATGCATGAGGATTCCTTTCCGATATTAGAACATACATAGGTACTTGACACCACGTGTTAAAGAAGGCCAGTAAATTAACCAGGTCATATCTCTTCCCTCATAAATGAAACTTCTTGAGGTCTAAACCTCCCTTCAGGTTCATCCTTGGTCATTTATTGGACAAACGAAAGGGAAAGGTATGCATACAAATATAATAATATATATTATAATATATATATATATAATAATCTATTAATATAATATATATATAATATATATATACTATACATATATTTAATATATATAATATATATATATATATACACCACACACATATGATATATATAATCTATATAATATATAATATATAGTATATATTATATATAACATACCCATTACATACATAACATAAATATGTATATGGTTAATATATATAATATATATATAATATATATATATATTATATATATATATATGAACTGTAAAAATGTTCTGTACAACAGAATTCCATGTAATAAAAGGAGCCCATTAAAACGCCAAAATATAGAAAGACAGCAGTCTCTGATATATAGTACTTTCTTTCTATATTTTGGCGTTTTTATGGGCTCCTTATATATATACTGTAATGTATATGTATATTGAATATATATAATAATATGATATATAAATATATTATACTTATAATATTATCATATATATAATTAAATATAATATATATTATTGTAATATGTATATTGAATAATATAATATTAGTATATATATTATAGTAATTAATATTATTATAGATTATATATGGAAAAAAAACTTTAGAGGGACGAAAAAGTTTCCAACTAGGAGGTACATGCAGAGAAAGGTAAAAGTTTAAATGGGAAAATGCCGTAAACAGCGAATGCAGTGAGAAATAGAAGACACACAGGGCTGAATGAAGGAAGAGTTGAAAAGTTCAGTGCAGGGAGAAGATTGCTTGTGGAATGAATGTTGAAGGTGTGAGGGGATCCATTAAGATTTGGAAAAATGGAAAAAAAGGTGCCTTGTACTTATCGGGAATACAAGTGAAATGCCGTAGTTTTCTAGTAATTAGTTATTGTGTCCAGGGGTTACAAACTATCTCTGAATGAAGAAAAGGTTCAGAAGGAATTAGTGGAGGATTGATTGATTGATTGATTGTGTATTATATCTGGCGTAACTACATCTGGGTATAATTATGTCATTATCTAAACAAAATGTGACAGATGAGACTGCAAGATTTATATGGTCATAATGTGAGTATGACAAGGAGTGTGGGATGATTTTAATTACGGATTTAGGCAAGAAAGATATGTGGAGCAAACTAAGTGAGAAGTTTAAAAGTAAAGGAAAAACTTGTATGTAGAATACCTGGATACAGAAACTCTACAAGGCTGACTGAAAGGAAATGCAGTAGGCGTTGATGGTGCATAGTATTCTTAAGAAGATAAGATGCTGAGAGCCATTAAAAGTTTTCATAAGAGAAGTGATAAGTGTCCTAGTATATGGAGATGAACCAAGGGATTGTTATGTCATCATCATGTTTAAGGATGGAGGCCTGATGAAAGAGTGTTTGCTTGCAGAAGAAGGCACTTGAGAATAAGCCAGACCAAGATCAACAATACGATAGTAAAGGGAAACCCAGAAGGTGGATCTGTGAATGTTAGTATTCGTGGCCGAATAATGACAACAGTTGATTCCTACACTCATGGTAAGGTGAGACAATTGGGACACAGAGTAGGTGAAGCGAGGTATGTGAAAAATACTGGGGAAACCCCAGAAGTGTCCTTGAATGCCAAGGCGGGAATCTATGACAGGAAAAGGAGACACCTTCTGATGGCGTTTGTTGATTACAAGAAAGCATTAGGCAGCGTCCACAGACAATATTATGGAAGTCTTTCGTCACTACGGCAATCCTCTTAAACGGCTCAATATAATTGAAATTGTCAACGAGCGAAGTAAATACAAAGTGAATGGTGGTGGGGTGCTACAAGGTAATAATAATAATAATAATAATAATAATAATAATAATAATAATAATAATAATAATAATAATAATAATTCCAGTATTCCATTCCAAGAAACGGACGGAATTATTTCAGGAAACAAGAGCAGCATGGTAGTGTGTTTTTCTTCCGGCTTGAAGAATCGTGGTTAACTTTCACTTCAAGGTTCATATGGAGGAGACACAAGTTTACTCTTGATGGCACAATATTTCACAACTGTAAATTTCTATAATCAAAAAGAACGTACACAAAAAATATTTGCTATGAAGATAATGTAAAAGAGAACAGGTATTACAACTTCGAGGAAAAATCATGAACAGTACATAATTATTCAATTTAATAAATAAATAAATAAATAAATAAATAAATGTGGGACGGAGACGGAAGCACTGGCAGAATGCTCCCTCTTCGGTAAACTACATTCGTTTAGAGCAAGACGATTTTTATGCCACGTCCAGAAACAAAACCTGTCTGAATAAATCCTCGCAATCAAAGTTAACCTTGTGCAGTACTGACTTTCAAAAGGAAATTTTCTCCATACCACCTCATATTTGCTAAAATAACCAGCTGCCTTTCCCAGAAAAACATCGCGTGATATCTCAAATATTATATAGGAAGAGGAAAACCGAGTCTTATATGACTAGAGATGAAGAGAAATGACAAAAAGTTTGTTACTGGAAAGGCTGACGGTCATCGACAGGAAAGGCCTTATTAAGCTTTGTTTTGAGGCACCGGGAAAGAGAAACGCCCTCGCTGCTGTAAAGGAGTCTTGGTAAACCACGTGAGCAATAGCCTCTCGAGTGAAATCCCAACCAGATATCACACGGGGCTTGGAGAACAGATGGTGACTGTCCAAGTGTCATTGGCTTACGTTTCAGAACCCTCGAGACAACCGTTCAAATGAAACCATCATGCTACGACACCAACGTCGTTTCATTTTCGTTCGAAGGCAAAACTGACAAGTGCATTGCACAAAACGATTAAATAAAACATGTTATTAACGATTTAGAAGAGTACATAAAAGAGATATCTATCGAAAACTTGGTTCAATCGATCCATTTCTAAAACGCTGGAGAGAGCGAGAGGAAAGGAGGGAGAAACAGATATTCAGACGCCAGACGGCTGCCACAACACACCAGATGAATTATATAATGCCCAATGGAAGCGATGCACAAATACCTATTCATGAATTACCAGACTGGGAAATGGGACGGTTAAGGTTCCACTAAATGCAACAGGAATGAGAGAGAGAGAGAGAGAGAGAGAGAGAGAGAGAGAGAGAGAGAGAGAGAGAGAGAGAGAGAGAGAGAGAGAAGCGGTGTATGCATTTACAAAGTGCTAATCAAAGTAGAGAAAATAGCAAGGCATTCCAATGAACTTTTCCGACACAGAAAATGCAAAATCCGGTATTTAAGGAAAACTGGAAAAAGAATGACTTTTTCTTTCCTCAGTATTCCGATACTTTCCATTAACCAGACACCTTTAATCAAACTCCCTCTGGTCACCATTGCAACACAGGTATTCTGGCAGGCAAAAGTTTCTGCTTGTGGTTTTACCCATTCAACCTGTTCACTTATTCCAGCCTTTACTTTTTTTTTTCAATGGCCCCATATCTGTTGGTGGTAAAAGCACATATGGTGTTCCACAAGCGTCTTCTCTTAGTGAATGACCCTCTCCTGTTTACCTCTGTTCTCCAGACTTCTGCCGGTGACCGGAACCAGCCGTTTTTTCTCCTCTCACTTTCCATCTCCTGCAATGTTTGTTGTCAATCTCCAATTCCTTCTGAATTTATTGGAGCATTTGTGTTTTTATTTATGCCAGTTGAGTCATTTTAGTTCACAAATCTAGCTGATTTACGCCAAACGGTCGACATGCTAACGCATGGCCTAGCCCTTGGATGTTTCATGATCCTGTCAACCTCACTTTTACATAGTATTCAAAACACTCATTCCATATCTGGCAGTGAGTCTGCTTTTAGAACATCAGAGGAACCTTCAGCCTTGACTACCTTTTTGAAGTAGGAGTTGGGTAGCATTCGAAAGTAGTTCCTTCAAAAATTCTTCGTGCTTTTCATGCAAGTTGTACCGTAATGGAGTCACAGCAGCTACTGGGGTTTTTATTTTCTGCCTTCACATGAGGTTTAGGATTCCCAGTACCAATATGTTTGGACTATACAGACACAGAGAGCAGTATTTAAAGACTAACATTCCTCGTTAACCTTAGAATATAAAGAATGTGAGTGTTTCAGCACGTCAGTTTTACATGGACATAACCAAAACTGCCGTATTGCTGTGCTGGGCAAGGCATGTACTCTTTTACCCTTATTCTATAAAGTATCAATTTTTTCATCGTTAAAAGTCTGTCAACATAATAGTATTGTTAACCTCTCTATTTTTTACTTTAAGATTCCTTCTTTGTAAACTTCATGAACATCAGTAAGGCAAAGTGATCTCAAGGATATTTTTCTATATCTACACCTTTTGTAACTTATGCTGACGAATGTGTGTGCGCGTGTGTATATATATATATATATATATATATATATATATATATATATATATATATATATATATATATATATATATATATATATATATATATATATATATATATATATATATATATATACACGCGCGCGCACATAAGTTACGAAAGGTGTAAATATAGAAAAGAAACCTTGAGATCACCTTGCCTTACTGATGTTCATGAACTTTACAAAGAAGAAATATTGAAATAAAAAATAGAGAGGTTAAGAAGACTATTATGTTGACATACTTTTAAAAAATTATAAATTTGATACTTATCAAGAGAATGAGGGAAAAAAAATAAGAGAGAGAGAGGGGGGAGTACATCTTTGTCCTGCTAGAAATGTGGCTGTAACCTCACTTCTGTGTTTTTAGTCTGCATCCTGCTGGTTTGTATATTGACTTAGTGTATTTACTGTTCCTTTGTACCATCCGTTTTTTTGACATAAATTTGCATTCTGCTTTATTTCATTTTATTTACTCAATTGTTTCAGTTAACCATTTTTAAAAGTTTTTTTTTTTAAATATTAGCCATCTTTTACTCTTATCATTTTTTACATGTAATTTTGCTGCATTATTGCGAAGTTGATTACAAGAATTAAAATGTCATTCACTTAATTTGTAAGTTGATAACGAGTGATAGTACTACTCGAAACATGTCCCAATAAAGTTGTACAAAATGCTGCTCCCGGTTTTGGCCTTGGTGTTCTTACTGATGTGTGTGTGTGTGTATATGTGTGTGTGTGTGTGTGGTGTGTGTGTATATATATATATATATATATATATATATATATATATATATATACACATTTATTATATATATATATATATATGTAAATGCAATATATACATATATATTATATATACGTATGTATATATATATATATATATATATATATATATATATAGAGAGAGAGAGAGAGAGAGAGAGAGAGAGAGAGAGAGAGAGAGAGAGAGAATGTGTATGTATATATTAACCTTAAGGACGTTTTCTCTCTGAGGGGTTGCTCATATAGGCAAAGCAACACAACCACCAACATTGCCACTTGCAAATACTTAAATGTTGAATGGAAGATGAACTTCTACATAAACCCCAGCAACATTAGCCAGTTGATCACCTTCACAGAAAGCTCACCTTTATCAAGCATTCGCTTTCACACACATCCTGAATATTAGGGTTCTTCTTCCTTTCCACTTCCTCCATTACTCCAACTGCTCAGCACATTTCGAATGACTTTTTTTTTTCTCTCAATTATATCCCTTAATCATGCCCGTGTGATTTTTCCATCTTAGACTCACAATTCTTACATTCACTAATACTAACGCTTTTACTATTTTGTATCTCGATATATAAACATGCCTTCACTCTTTTTACTCTATATTTATTTAGTAAACAATTCACTTCAAAAGTTACAACCCTTTCTCTTTTCTTCGCATTCAAAAACACAATTCACTCTCAAATAGGAGAGTTGGTTCTACAATTCCTCGTAAGCAGTGACACTGAATGTGAATCACTCAATTTTCTTTTGCAAATACTCTACTCTCTTGCTTGCTTCACATAGACTATGACTCCGCTCATCCCTCCCAACATATGTTTTAGTACATTTCTTTGCATAGCTCTGTGAATCAGCCAGTTCGATTTTACCGCCATCCGTATTAACATTCTTGAGCCTTCTTCCCAAGTACCTTTAACCGTACTGCTCGCACCTACCCTTATTTGTACGCTTTTATAAACTGTTTTTGTAGTGTTTCTTTCACATCCACTATCAGGACTCTATCATCAGCAAACACAAGCTTTTCCAACTTTATTCAAGAACCAATTTCTTATCCTAAGACTTTACAACCAGGTTTAACTTTCTTTCTCTGACACTTTTCCATTCCAAAAGTTATTAAAGAGCCAAGGAGATGTAACAGCCACTGGTCTTGAACTCATTTTTACTGTAAAGAAAACTTTCCTATCTACATTTACTAATGTTTTGCTTCCATCAAGAAAAATTGTTAACTGATCCAAACAAATCATCTTCTATAGCACATATTCCCAACACCTCAACTTTTCTTCCCTACCAGTTATTTCATACGCTATCCTAGGACTTATCTGTAAGCCACATTGAGCTTTTTCACATAATTGGTGCACAACAAACACTTCCTCCATACCCATCATCATCATCAGTCTACCATCCGGCTGCACTTTTCCAGTCAGTTTTGTCACCTGTTCTACTTTCCCAATGAAAATTCTACCGAACACCTCCCCATTTGTGATGACCCATCATTCTACAAATCTATCACCTTGACCCTCTACGCATTTGATTTCATGATAAGCACTGCGGCACTTGCGGCCATTCCCAGCTCGAGACAGTGAGAGGAGGAAGAGGAAGGAGAGGTTGGACAGCGAGATAAAGAGAACCACAAAATAAAGGAGATGAAGTAAGAGCACTAAAAGTGGAACTTGAAACCCCAAGGTTGCACGAAGTTATAGTTAGAGAGGTTAGACAGCAACATTGAAGGAAGTGGGAATGGGTGTGAAGTAAATGACTGAAATGTTTGTGAAACATGGGACTAAATGGACGCCGACAACACTCTTGTATTGCCTACACTGTACCTTTATGGAGAGGAGCAATTATTACTCTCGACCACTTCTTACTTCCACACCTTTCCCTCATCTCACCCCAATTGACCTTACAATCAATGGTCAGCCATTAAATCCCACTTTCATCACACTACTGCAGTACCTCACTCCAGGCGTTATTCTTTTCTCGTCATAACAAATATTCTATGTATGTTTCAGCACACGACAGAATAATTAATTAAACAAAATATGATCCATGACATTATCGAAAACAAATTTCATCGGAGCACTTCATTCTGACTAGAGGTCACATATAGGTATAAACAAGGGAAAACCACTTCAGTGTATTAATCTTAACGAACCTAACCACAGAAGTGCGCTTGGCACCTGATGCTGCAAGTTCGAAAACGCCAAAATGTGACAGTGAAAATATGCACGAAGTCCAATCCGTTCTTCGTGGATTGTTTTAGTGCGGCAAGCATGTCCTCCAGGGTGGTTTCGAAACACATTACCCTATTTTCAAGAACTGCTATTTAATTTTGCTACGGAATAATGTTCTCTCTCTCTCTCTCTCTCTCTCTCTCTCTCTCTCTCTCTCTCTCTCTCTATTTACATCTTCCAGAAGGGCGGCTGAATATAATGTGTAACGAACAGCAATCAACAGAGAGAGAGAGAGAGAGAGAGAGAGAGAGAGAGAGAGAGAAAACTGTTCTAAAAGGAGCATTTAAGCTGGAAAAAATCACACGCTACAGAAAATTCCGTAATATTGTAAGAATCCAAATAATGAAAAAGATAATTGTTGTAGCAATCCCCCCAAAGAATGACACGTGTGCAGCACGACAGAGGATCCAAGCATAGATTGAGAGAACGAAAACGTTAAACTTTCAGATATAAAATAAACAAAACCGACAGATGTTGCCTGCGGAGTCGTATCCACTTGCCCATCCTTAGGACAAGTTATGACATCTTTCTTACATGCAAGGAAAGTTGCGAACATCTGCGTAATAACATTCATCTGAATTTTGTATAAAAGTTGTATTGCGTCACTGACAGTTGAAGCTTTACTCGTGGCATAGGAGAGAGTTAGGAGTAACATGTTCATATAAAACTAGAAATTCAAGTCAAATGGCGAAAGAAATCAGATGGAGTCTATCGAAGGTAAAGGATGATGATGAAGATGCCTGAAGCTATTTGTCAAAATCACTGGGCCCATAAACATGCCAGCACCAAATTTCTTGAAAGAGATTGCGAGTAGGCGTCCAAAAAGCTTCCGGCTAGACTAAAGGGCGATGAAATGTAGCTAGACGCATCACATTCGGAACAGCCTTCCGAAGAAAGCGTTCATGCATTCTTTCCTGCTGTAACCACACCCTCTTACATAAAGGTGTTTTCATATTTCTTACAATTTTGTTCATTCAGTTTACTTGCGAATATTTCACTTTACAGTGAGA
>NC_061089.1:3075871-3078371 GCF_015104395.2 Macrobrachium nipponense | reverse complement strand
AATGAATTCAACTCAAAAAGTTACGTCAGTTCGACTTCGAAAGTTGCAGCTTAATGAAAAGAGTTACCTTTAAAAGTTCTGTTAATCTCAAAGTTGCATTTGCTCTCCTTTCTACTTTTCCTTCCTCTAGAAAGTAATATTTTAATTCGATTAGAAGATTTTGACAGAAAAATGTGCAAGATAAATAAGGTCATTCAGCGTTCTAGACTTGGCAAAACATGGATAAAACCAACCCAGATCATTATGGTCCGTCTAAGAAATATCATTTGGAAAAAACTGCCTGGAGTTTTTTTTAATATAATCGAGAATAAGGAAAACGGAACCGGAATACGTGATGAATAAATCAGCCGGCATATTAATTAAATCCGAACCATTTTATGCAATTCTTCCCCCGAAAAGAGTTAGCCCCGAAGGGTCCCGGACCCTCTGTCCATTTCCTTCGGTCCGAACAGCATCTCAATATACTCGAACAGTCACTTCAAGCGAGATTCCAAGCAGTGACGAGTGGCAGAAAACAAATCGTTGCAATATTAGCTTTTGATTGAAGAAATTCCTATAACAACGAAGCAAATCAGAAGAAAAACAAGCAAACGTTAAAACATGTTCTATTATTATTATTATTATTATTATTATTATTATTATTATTATTATTATTATTATTATTATTATTATTATTATTATTACTAATTCAGAACATGAACTCCATTCATATGGAACAAGACTACAGGGGTCACTAACTTGAAATTCAACTTCCAAGGAATATGGTATTCATTTGAAAGACGTAACAGAAGGCAATAACATATGCAGAGAAGAGATCAATATTAAAAATGAAAAATAAATTAATTAGTTAACAAATAAACCTATGAAATGGAAGTAATTACTAAAATGACAGAGGCTCCCATTGCAGAACATCCTCAGGGAGGCTGTTCCACAGTCCAACAGTGTGGGGAGGAATAAAGAACCTCTGGAACTGACAAGTTCGACAGCGAGGCGCATTTTCTGAATATTGGTGCTGCTGTTCAGCAAACCTGGTTGTTCTCAGCAGGAAAAATGGGTCAGGGATCAATTGTGAATGCGAACGGTCTCTGTTATAATACAACTCATGAAAAACTGTCAAAGGAGATACCATCCCTCGATGGTCCAAGTCATAACGGCTACTATTGGGAAACAAACCCACAACACCAAGAACTACTTTATCTAAAAAGAGATAAATCTCCGGCAGAAACAGACACCCGCACTGGAGAACCGAATTTTAGTAAAGGAAGGACAAATGACCTAGACCTGGTTGTTGCACTGATTTTATCACTTGTCAATTTACGTATCCTTACGTATAATACCTAATTTCTTTGCGGTATTTCCTGACATTTATCAGATATTTCTCAAAAGTTCGATGCGAGTCAAAAGTTACACCAAGTATAAATAAAGCTTTAAATCATCCAGCAGTCCCATTCACCTGAAGAGAAAGAGGAGGCTGGAAAATCTGTGTGAGATCTCCAAGTCAGTAGTGTTTTCGTTGTAGTGGAGTTCAGCCTCATACCCCATCGACTACACCATTCATCAATCTGATCTATATCCAGGTTGGGAAAAGGGCATTTTCATTTCTCATAAGTGGAGACTTTACTACACCCACAATCGTTGCATCGTCGGCATACTTAAAAATCTTGTTTTCCAAGCCCAAAACCAAATCACTCGTATGTATTAAAAATAACAGCGGACCAGGAACACTAACCTAACATAGAAGCAAGAGTCCAATTTTAACTGACACAAACGAGGTTAAAAACTCTGAACATTCCTCAGTATGTAACTGACCTCATAAATAATTTGTTTAATGAATGTCCAGTTCGTGTAGTTCAGTTTAATACGTGGTGACTTTTTCTGCCCCAGAGCAACAAGTATATGCTTTATCCAAACTTGACAATACTGTAAAATTAGGGTCAAACTCCAACTGACAAACAGCTACATACAACGATAATAGAACGAGTATTTGTGAGTACCTACCATTCAACTTCGACTTTAATATTTTCCGCTTTGAGACTCGCCAAAAGACAAGTCTCCCGAAGTGAAAGTGGATCTAGGGAGCTGCCACTAGTTTACTAGTTTGTGTGTGTGTGTGTGTGTGCGCGAAGATAAGTGATCACACAGTAACCACACACGAGAATGAACACGAGCATCCCCAGACACCCAACAAAACCATGAAGCTGGTGACTGGTGTGCTTGCATAGGAACTGCGTTCAGGGTCATCAACAACTACTGCTACGATAACAGCTGTAGATGGACCAACCTTTCTATAGACATCAACGATAACAATAATAAAAATATGCTAATGTTTCCGCTGATGATGGGATGAACACAAAGAAGAGTGTAGTAGAATGTGATAGAGCAATAGCAACAGTTAATAATCTTCATTTCAAATCTTCAATGAAAGGGAAAATAAAAACATTCAGTAAAGTAGTTAATTAAACAACGAGCTTACCTACCAAGTACCGGGGACCACGTGGTT
>NC_061089.1:3063371-3070871 GCF_015104395.2 Macrobrachium nipponense | reverse complement strand
AATACCCTGGTATGACTGGCTGACCGGAGTTACCGAAAACATATAATTGCAATTTGCTCTACACTTGACACCATCTCCCCAAAAGCTCAAGGTGTTTCTTAAGAAGTACACCTGATACTACGTGACTCTTCATTAAAAGCATCGAGTTTTCTGTACAGCGATAATGCTGTCTGAAACTCTCAGCTGCGATCCCGTGAAACTCTCAGACAAAGCACGGTGGTGGCCTGTGTTAATGGCACCTATAGGGGTGCCTGACGTACGATCATGGTTAATCTTTAACCTAAAATTAAAAAAAAAAAAAATAACTATTGAGGGTAGAGGGGTGCAATTTGATATGTTTCATAATTGGAGGGTGGATGATCAACATACCAATTTGCACCCCTCTAGCCTCAGTCGTTTTTAAATACGCGAGAATATGGTTACCACAGACCTAGAATTGGCCAACAGCCAAATTTCGTCTGGTCTGAGTTAAGGGAAGGGCTTTGGTTCTGAAACATCCGGACTCCAGGCTTGATATTCCGTTATATAATTGCAGACTACAACTAACATTCAGAAACGTGAAGCAACTGCCATCAGTCTTGTAGAAAATGACGACGGGGTAATGATACTAATTAAACCGACATCAGAATCCGGCTGAGGGAGAACGCCCAATCTAGGCTCTACCCCGTGATTCAACAGCATCCGCCTATTCAAGGCCATGGGGTAATAATTCAAGTACATCCACGAAAAGAAAACGGAGAACTTACGAGTCTACTGTGCCACCATTAACCTGACAAGGTCTCTATTCAAAAATGAACGTAACATGTAAGAGTCGGTAAAAAAACCAGCACGTCACGTGTGAAGGAATCAATGAACTCAATAATGAAAACACTCCGCCGAACACAGAGCAGGTTTTCTTCCTATTTACGGAACACTCTTTTGTACATTAATTACCTTCACCTCTACTGAAACCGAGCTCTGTGACTAAGGTGCAAGAGGGAATTCACCCAATTAACAATACAATGTCAAGAAGAATAACCTCCATAATCCTTTGCAGACCTGAAGCAAAATAACGAATCGGAAGGAGAACCGAATGCGTTAATTTATTTAACTAGCGCATTTACTGACAAAATAATGCACACAGAACCAGAACCTCCACCGTGTTTTAGACTACAAACAAAATAGTACCGACGGAGGACTGTTTACTCTTAATGAGAGAGAACTGATCGATTGCAAAAAGCAGAAATGGAGGGAGCGCAGCGCTTGCTTCCATGGCTAGTTTAACAGATCACAGTCATAATCTGGCAGCGCAGTCGCTTGACAGTTATTGTTGCTAGTAAATGGGTCCTGGTGCACGGTTGCACCTTCCAGTACTAACCGCGACATTCAAATCGAAATGAACTTCAAAGGAAACAGAAAATGCCTACAGGGCGAAATATGCACAACCGTAAGCGTAATCTGCCAAAGCCATGAAATTTATAACAGGGCCTGGGAGTCAATAGGTGGACGTAGAAGAGAACCCATTAAAGCTGACGATGCAATTGCAGCAATGTCCTGTTGCCCAAAGCTGCTACAGCTTTCTCTCTCTCTCTTTCTCTCTCTCTCTCTCTCTCCTCTCTCTCTCTCTCTACAGTTCTGAAATTAGACGCGGTCTTGTCACTAATACATTCAACTAAATTCTAGTTTACAGATCGGAAATAACTGTAAAGAATTAGACAACTGAACAACACGATATTAGAAATCGATATGAGGCACGACAAGATGGCATTTCATAAAGAGTAATTACCTGATAGTAAGCCTTTTAAAAACAGGTCCTGGGAAAGATGTTCTGAGCGTTAGAAATTGAGATTTCATACGAAGCTACTGAAGTCTATCCTTCCGGTGGTATCCCGGGTCATACGAGATTCTTATAATATCTACCTCCTGTCCAGTTTCCTGCTTCCAAATGTCCTTCCTTCTCTCCTTTCCACGTTCCTCCTCGATTGTCTCTCAAACATTCTTCTTCGTCCCCCTTCAACTTGCCCTCTGAAATGTCCTCATTCATATTCTTTCAACTTCTTCGTCACCTCCTTACAACGTTTACTTGCTTAATTAAATCTTTCTTTTCAGTCAAAGGAAGGCCGCTGTCACTGCCTGGAATCTTCAATTGCTGAATCCAAAATAAACGGCTCCATGGGCAAAGTAAAACTGAGAAAATCTAGTAGCAGTCGCATTATAAACTGCTTCATAAGCGCACATCGAGGCTCCATGGACACCGATATTACCTTTAGCTTGCTTGCCCGATGAACGATACTCATTCTAACTCATTGACTGTGTATTATAGTAGATTCATATCACCCGTGCATCTGATGTCTAGACCGTCCCTTACGACGCTCCTGATTGGCTGTTGATAAGCCAATCATAGGGCTGGAAACTCTCAGTCTCTCTCTCGAGTTCACATAGGCAGGATGTATGTTCTATTTCGCCTGAGGGATACGTAACAGCCAATCAGGAGCGTCGTAAGGGACGGGCTTAGACATCAGTTGCCTACGGATAGGCCGTGCCCGACTTCAGACCTTCTACTATTTTAATTGGACACCGTCCTCTGGTTGAGTTTCCCTCACTGAGGCTGCACTCAACCACAGTTACTTTCTTTACCTACTTTTTTGTAGGTTTATCATTTCATTGGGTGAACTAATATACTATATATCTCTTACATGTTATTAGTTCTATTTAATAGGTTTTAATTTTATCTTCTTTACCGTGACAAAGTTTTTTTCCATTTCATCTCATTGGAATATCAAACGATGCGGAAGCTTGCCACACAAGTTGGCGGTTTTTCATCTTGTAACGCCGAGCCTGGCCAGGTCGTTCTGTACATGCTCATCCCCTTCACATCTTGTCCCTCCCCTAGTTTTCTCGAACTCGCTTGATACATACGACACACGGCAATTAATCATATTTGCAACCTCAATCTCTTTATCGTTTTGCTCAATTTCAACCATCACAATTTAATTGAATAATGGCGCTACAATCCATTTCCAAATGCCAACTATTTTTATAGTATTGTATGTCACACATATGCAAACTTGACGCGTAAATACGAATGAGTCAACTCACCCCTTTTTCCAACTTTGGGTACAAATATTTACCACCTAATTTTTCGAGTTCCCAAGTATCATCATAACATAAATCTTGCTGACTCACTCGGCATAAACAATATTCAAAATTTTCCGTCAGTCATTTACCTTTTACTATCATCAATCAGCACTGTTTCATTTGTGAAAATAATGCCTTTTCTCTTCACTCACAAAACTGTACGGTTTCATTACTCCATTAAGAAATCTGAGAGTCACAAAACATGGCACAATCTTTCACCTCAGTCTCTTGAATAAGAGTAATCAGTGTCAATACTATAATTAATTTCATTAACTCAAAAACAGTAAGTAACTACTTGCTTTCCGAAATGTCACATTCCCACCAGTGACAGTAGTGATGTGTGGCATAATACTGGCAGTATTGACACAGTATTATGTGCTTAACAATGAACTTCCCGTGAATCCTTATCATTGTTTTACTTGTGATGTTTCCCCCGCAACCTTTCCCCTTCCACAATTCAATTATCATTTATTCAAAAATATAAACTACATAGTATTACCCAAGGTATACTATATAGAATATACCTTGCTATTACCTTTCACTCTTTTATGAACAATGACACTTCTTTTCAAATGGACACTACTTGATCTGGTAATATTCTCACTATCAATACCATCAAAGCCTCCTAGCTTTTACTGATATATATTTTTGCATTTAAATAACCTTTTACAATCGCCCTTCCACCTCCTCCAACGTATTAAAGAAGAGAGGCAGACTTTTCAAGAACTTCTCTCTCTCACCTTGCGTTTAGCGTCACAACGCCTTGTCCTGTCACACTCAGTTCTCACCACATTTGACAAATATATTTGTACTTGCTCACCGTCCCCATTCTCACTTACAGAAAAAAAAAAAAAAAAAAAAATCGTGCTACATCATCCCCAGCTCCGCTCCTCTCAGACACACAAGACATTATCACATCTTCTCCAGCCAAATCTTGAGCGTTTACCTTATTACTTCTGCATCACTAATTACCATAACACCAAGCGTTCCTTCATCATATTAATACTATCACGCACTTTATATATATATACATGTATACATACACACACACACACACACACACACATATATATATATATATATTATATATAATATATCTATATATGTGTGTGTGTGTGTGTGTGTGTGTGGTTATACATATATATATATATATATATATAATATATATATATATATATATATATATATATATATATATATAATATATATATATATATATATATATATATATATATATAACCATGAAACTTTCTTGACATTTTACAAATGAACTCTCTCTCTCTCTCTCTCTGTATCATCATCATCATCATCAGCCGTTTCTAGTCCACTGCAGGCCAAAGGCCTCAGACATGTCCTTCCACTCCCTTCTGTTTATGGTCTTTCTATCCCAGTCTATACCCGCAAATTTTCTTAGCTCGTCCATCCATCGTCCTCTCTTCCTTCCCCTGCTTCGTTTGCAGTCCCTAGGGACTCATTCTGTTATGCTTTTCGTCCATCTATTATCTTATCTGACATTCTCATTATATGTCCTGCCCACGTCCATTTCTTATTCTTATTTGTTGTTAGAATATCCTCTACTTTATTTACTCTCGTATCCATGTTGCTATTTTACTGTCTCTTAGTGTTGTTCCCATCATTATTCTTTCCAAAGCTCTTTGAGTTGTAACTAGCTTATGTTCTAAAGCTTTAGTAAGGCTCTAGGTTTCTGATGCATAAGTTAATACTGGTAGGATCATCTGATTAAATACTTTTCTTTTTAGAGAAAGAGGCATTTTACTTTTCATAATCTCATTTTGTTTACCAAAAGCTCTCCATCCCATGCTTATCCTTCTTTTAATTTCAGTCTCATGTCCTGGGGAAACATTTACTGTCTGTCCTAAATACGTTTAGTCATTACAATCTCTAGAGGTTCATCCAGAACCATTATTTGTTGTCTCTGCATTTTCATTGCACATTATCTTAGTTTTACTCATATTCATTTTCAGTCCCACATTTCTGCTTTCTTTATTCAAAACTTCTATCGTCTTCGGTAATTCCTCCCATGATTCACTGAGTAGAACTATGACATATGCAAATCTTAAGTTGTTAAGGTATTCCCCATTAATGTTAATTCCCACATTATCCCAATCTAAATTCTTACAAATTTTTTCCAGGCACGCTGTGAAAAATTTAGGAGAGATGGGGTCTCGCTGTCTAACTCCTTTCTCAATAGGAAATTTCTCACTGTCTTCATGTAGTTTTAGGCCTCTCTCTCTCTCTCTCTCTCTCTCTCTCTCTCTCTCTCATATATATATATATATATATATATATATATATATATATATATATATATATATGAATATAAATATATTATATATATAATATGTATATATGTGTATATATATATATATATATATATATATATATATATATATATATTACATAGGGAGACCCCATTTCTCCTAAATTGTTCACGGCGTGCCTAGAAGAAGTCTTTAAGAATTTAGATTGAGATAATGTGGGAAATATATATATATATATATATATATATATTATATATATATATATATATATATATACAAATATATATACATATATATATATCATATATCATATACATATATATATATATATATATAATATACACACACATATATATTTCACATGCAACTTTTAGAACATTTTACAAGTGAACTCTCTCTCTCTCTCTCTCTCTCTCTCTCTCTCTCTCTCTCTCTCTATATATATATATATATATATATATATATATATATATATATATATATATATATATATATATATATATGAATATATATATATATATATATATGTATATGTATATATATATATATATATATATATATATAATAAAAGGAGCCCATAAAAACACCAAAATGTAGAGAGAAAAGTACTATATTTCAGAGACTGCTGTCTCTCTCTTCAGGTATATGAATGAGAAAACTTTACAGAAAAGGTGGTATTTATACCAAGAGATTCGTCCACAAGTAAGCCAATTTAGGCCACCCCCGCTGATAATCTTCCTTTAATCTTCTTAAGCGTTGGTTGAATGAACACTGCGTCGACGATGTCCGATGTCCAATTCCCTTTTGAGATGTTCATTACCTGCTTCTCTTTTATTAAGGCCGATTCCATCATTTGACTCTTGTACCGGCAGTTGCTGCTATAAATTACACGTGACATATTCCAGTTTATTCTATGGTTATGTTCATTTATATGATTGAAAATAGCCGAGTTCTGTTGTCCATATCTAACTGACCGTTTGTGTTGTATTAATCTCTGGGGAAGTGATTTACCTGTAAATCCGATGTAAGATTGGTCACAGTCCTGGCATGGGATCTCATATACCCCAGAGTCTTTGGGCGATGTCTTTTGTTGGACGTTAATCAGGGATTTGGCTAAGGTATTTGGGTAGGTAAATGCAAAAGGGTTGGATTTCCCAAGGGTGTGAGTTACTCTCTTAATCGTGTCCAGGTGGGGAATTATTATTTTATTGTTGGGTGTGTCTCTGGTCTTGTCTTTAGGGGGTCGGTAGAAAATTACGTTTGCTTTTTGAATTGCTTTCTCAATTATATGGTCAGGATACTTTAAAGATGAAAGTTGCTTGCGAATTAGTTCAAATTCTTTTTCCAGGAAATCTGGGGAACAAATTCGTAAGGCTCTTAAGAATAGGTTGCTAGCTAGACTTATCTTGATAGTATTGTCATGATAGCTAAAGTAGTGAATATATGAAAGTGAGAACGTTGGTTTTCTGTATATGGTAAATTTGTATTCTGTCGTGTCTCTGATTATTAAAACATCAAGAAAAGGAATTTTGTTGTCTGTTTCCCATTCAACTTTAAATTTGATGCTGGGCACTAATGCGTTTAATTTTGAGAGGAATTCATTAAAATTACCCCACTTATTATCCCAAAATGTTAGTATGTCATCCACGTATCTCATCCACAGCATGTTTTTGGGTTTTATTGCATTTTCTTACTGTAGTTTCAAAGTATTCCATGTACAGATTGGCTAAAATAGGACTTAAAGGACTACCATACTACACCCGAATTTTTGCTTGTAGAATGATTCCCCGAATGAAAATACGTTTATTAGATGCACATAATTCAACTAACTTTATTATTTTGTCAAGTGCCAAAGGGAAATGATCTGAATAGGGGGATAATTTTTCCCTTAAAAACTGAAGAACGTCCTGTACTGGTACTTTTGTGAATAGGGAGTCTACGTCAAGGCTTAAAAGTTTTATGTTGTGAAGTGGTATATGTGCTTCTCTGAATTTGTGACAAAAGTCTTCCGAATGTTTGATGTGACTGGGAGAAAAAGTGCCTAAAAAAGGAGAAAGGAGGCCAGCTAACCATTTAGAAATTTTGTAATTGAAAGCTCCGG